>NC_080672.1:58644718-58801405 GCF_030247195.1 Topomyia yanbarensis
CTTCGCTGCGTGCTGTAGCCAGCGAGTCTTCAACTGATCCACAGAGCTATACGAGAGACATACTTCTAGTTTCGGGATTTTCAGCGAAAAAATCGGGTGCTGGCGAGAGGAAAGAACACTAGAAAAATAGAGATCCCTCAAATCATTTGAACCTACTCACCGTCGGTCGAAAGGCTTTCAATAGCATCGTATACTTCCCACAAAGCAGCACATCTTCCTCGTACCCCTTGAGGAAACCCGGAACCGCTTGCCGTTGGATGAGGAAAGCCTTGTCGAAAAAGTGCTTCGTCTTTGGGCGATAGTGATTTACGAAGTAGATAAAAAGCTCCCCGCTGGGATCTCGGAGTTGACCGCCGAAAAGCCACTGCTGAAAGAGCAGGAAATAAGCGTAGCAGCAGTGTTTCAAAATATGCAGCAGGAAGCAGGAAACATCGATGCTGGTGATGTGAATTATCTCCTTGTACAAATAGTCCAGAAATACCGAACCAATGGGGAAATCTTTAACACTTTCGTCTGAAAATGAATAACTGATGAGTAGTGCAATTATAATCAACCACCTCAAAACTCACGATCGGGATGAATACCGCAAAACTTGGCCAATGCCAAAAGCTGTTTCCTCGAAGGTTCTATTTGTCGCTGCAACTGTAGCAATGAGCAACCTTCATAGCTGTTTACAACTATTCGAAAGCAACTAAGAATTTTTTCGACGCTATCGCAAAATGCTTTAAAAACGAAACCCTCGAGAAGCATTGCATGATTGTAAGGGTTTTTCTTAGTCATCTTTTGCAGCCGTCTAAAACAGGTTCCCAATTGTACAAACTGATCCACGAGTTGTTTCATAGTGATGGGTGAAACTGTGCCCACCGTAAAATTAGCAACCATTAGAAACCGATTGCTATCATCATATTGGAAACATCTTGAACTGATTCCTGTCAGTAGTGATTTAACATCTCTCAAAAAGTCTCCATTTCTCACCACTCTGATTTCTGACTGCTTTTTCAAAGAACCGACTTCCAGTGCATTCAGATGCAGTGCTGCGTTGCATTCCGACGCAAATGATTGTTCCACAGGAACGTATCGATTACCAAGATTTTCCCAATTGAAATTGAAGATTTGTTCTCGGGGACTTTCCACGACGCTCACCGGTTCAACCATATCTCCCGGTATAATCTCAAAACTAGTTAACAGTTGTTCATCCTCATCCACAACTCCCTTCATCATATTGTATCGGAAGGGTCCTTGATAACTAACTAATTCAGCCATCGGATCACTTATATAAGTACTCTCGATTTGCGGAACAAGCTTTCCCTTCTTAGCACCATTTGTGATCTTCTGCAAATCAGTAACATCCTCCCAGAAAACCTGATCCGACTTTTTCAAACAGTATGGATTTGTAGTTCGCTCCTTGTAATAAGCATTCAACTTTGCAGCATCAGCCTGAAAGTCTCCATGCTGGAAGATAGGATACGGACCCAAATGCGTCGACGGCATCCAGTCCCCCGTCAGGGATTCCTGACAGCAAAACAAAAACGGTAACGCAAATCAAACAAATAGCTAGTTTCCATCTTACCCTCTCACCGAGCTCCCTCCCATCCGGAACGGAATCCCGCAGTAGCAGCAGAAACTGCAAAATTTGCTTATCCTTCCCCTCGAACACTGCCTCCGATCCACCCTGGCGACCGAGATCCAGCTGATCCAATAACTTATCGAACCTCTCGCAGCGCCGCTTCTGGAACTGGTACGTAGCTCGCAGTTGCATCTCAAACAGATGGCAATGCAACATTTCGATCGGTTCCTCCATTATCATCTGCCGCGCCAAGCGGATGCTTTCGTTATCCCGTTCGTTCGCTGGGGCGGTGGCGGAACGCTTCCCCAGCAAAATCCCAAATGCTAACGATTTGCATTTTTTCGTGATGACATCCGATGGCTTGCGGGCAGATTCACGGCCAATCGCGTGCATTAGGCTGCCAATTAGTTCGTAAACACTTTCCGAACCCATTTTCAGGTAAGTTTCAATATCGATTTTTCACCAAACTGCAAACTGTTTTTATTTACATCCCGAATGCGTTCAAGTTCGAGGCCGTTTTGCTGTTGATGATGGAAGAAAATGGAAAAAAAGAAATAAACGAAAAATGACAGTTGAAAATTGAAGTCGAAAAAGAGAAATTCACGGAGATACAAAAACGATAAGTTTATCAACCTCAGGGCTGCGGTTTTCTATTTTAAAATAATTTCGATCGTAAATTGGCCAAAAGGCGTAAGCCGCAGCACCAGTTCTACCAAAGACAACTAATAAAGCCGTAAATCGCACGAAGAAAGCTTTATAAAAATTTTGGCTCATTTCACAATTTTAGAAAGAGTAACTCCGGTCCTTTTAGATTTGACCGCTCTCACCACTTGATAGCACTTCAATTTGTTGTTTCTGGTTGAGAATGTACTCGAAAGAGATTATCATCAACGCAGGCCGGGAGCTAAACTAAAAATTGATCGGTGTTAAGTCAGACCGGACTTAGTAACAAAATATTGATTTCGAGAAAAACGAGTTTAAAGTGTGAATCGCAGCATCCTTTACATTATGATTGGAAATTAATTTTTGCCATAGTTCTTGTTTATTGTTACATATTTCAAATCTGGCAAGAGTCGAAGGTAGCTGACGAAATTCTTTATCCAATGCTATAGTTATCTCATTTTTTATGTTTTGCGACTTAGTCCGGTCTGACTTAACACCGATCAATTGGGTCATTAAATGAGAAAAAAAAATCTTTTTTTATTACATACATCGATAAATTCTCGTGATCACAACAATATTTTTTTCCAACTCAGGAAATTCACGTTTAAATTTAAAATAAAGAAATATGTTGACAGTCTTGATTTGACACTACCGGAAGCATTTGACATATCGAATTTCACAACAAATGATGCCCTGTCAGAAAAAATGAATACATGTTTTCCCGATTTTCCCGCAAGGCTATTTAAATTTGGCATGAACTCCATTCAATATATATATAGTTTTTTTTTCATTTTGGGTGTTGTCTTGATAGGCCAGATGTAATAAGATGATAAGTTTTCCTATGTATGGTTGTCTATATTGACATAAGATTTATTTTAAAAACAAAAAAATCGTTTTTGCGTACTACAACGAATTTTTTTTAAATAATGTTATTTTATCCTTTTACCTAAAATTTATCGAATTGAACGGAAAACTATATATATATATATATATATATATATATATATATATATATATATATATATATATATATATATATATATATATATATATATATATATATATATATATATATATATATATATATATATATATATATATATATATATATATATATATATATATATATATATATATATATATATATATATATATATATATATATATATATATATATATATATATATATATATATATATATATATATATATATATATATATATATATATATATATATATAGCTTAATGACTCAATTATTGTTGACACCACAGAGAACAGACATCCATTACCGAACAAATATATTAATAAAACGTGTGTAAACATTTGATTTAATATGCGATAAAACACTAGCGCTGCCAAACCAACTTATCCCAACTATCCGTCAAATCTATTCCGGAACCGGTTCGAAACCCTGAATGAATTCAGTAAGGAATCTTGCTCAAAGAAAACAATCGATTTCGACTCAATCGGTTGATGCATTTGAGCTGGAATTAATACTGAATCCACTCAGAAGTCCAAACCGGTTCCGGAATGCACAGTGATGCAAAGCAGGTCAAAATTAAAAAAATTGAAATTCAATTTTTATCATCTAAAATATTTTTATTATGGTCCAAAATAGTTGTTTTGATAACCTGATAATTGTGGTGTTTGAAGATCTCTGAACATTTTTTGGATTTTGAGATCTGCTTGGAAATGAGGTATTTTCAGTTTTCGAGCTCATTTAACACTTCCAACTGGTAATTGAGTTTAGAACATATTCATCGCAAGTTAATTCCCAATATCTTTAAAATTCATGCATGCTACCTCAATATGCAACGAAAATGAACTTTGGATAAAATAATACTTGAAAATTTGGAAATGTTAGCATTTTATGATAAAGAATGCCGTCTTAACATACAACCTTGAATATTGAACATAACTTTTACTAAGGAAGAAAAAATCGGATAAGCACGCCATTAGTTGCATATTATAGGAAATTTCATCATCTTTCAGAATATTATAGTGGTGTATTGCGCCGTTTTGCGCCAAGCTTGATAGGTAACTATTTTTCGTCAAAGGTTTGATGAAATAACAAGAGAAGCAAGAATTTATTACAATTACGTGTGTTCCTATCGTATTAATTTTGCATTAACCAAGCTGGCGCTGCAATTAGTTGCTTCGACACATTCTAGGGTACAATATCCGACTGCGTCCACAAATTCATTATGCGTTTTACTGTTTAGTATGTTAAAAAAATCATACTATAATTATGTTTAGAAATGTTTTCCAACGCTTAACAGAAGATGAAACGCATCTATAATTATTTTTGAAACTTTTTAATATTGTCGCGCTTATTATTAATTCTCATCTAGTGACGGTGGAAACGCGCATCCAGAGATCGCGGGAGACTGCGAAGAGAATGAAGCGTCAATATTTGTTTTTGATTTCTTTACCCGGATAGAATTTTACAATAGCATTTACCCTACAAACAATCATAAAACAATAAATATTATAGTTATTATTGTTTCGACATTGTTCGATGCCAAGTTCTCACAGTAGATTTAGAATAAAATTCCATGTAACAATAAACTTTACTGTTCAGCAAAAAACTGATACAGTGCATTCACATTAAATTTTACTGTTTTCGAGAAAAAAATGTATGGAGAAAAATTGATTTTTTTAATGTTAAGATACATAACCACCCCCCTTTTTCACTGTAAAAGTCTATTTTACATTAAAATTTACTGTAAAAACGTTAAAGTTTATTATTTTTGTATTGTAGCATAACACTAAAACTTACTGTAAATTATTGTAAAATTACTGTACTGTCACAGTGAAAATCATGGTTTTGTTACTGTATATTTCTATTCGGGTAGGTTTTGTTTACATAAATTATTTGTTTATTCTACTAACGAATAAATAAGAGATTATATTTATGAATTTGTTGCTCTGCTTAGTACCTAAAATCAATTTTTAATTATCAGAAGCATCTTCTACTAGAGTGAATATTGTAAACTTTGAGAAGGTATGGTAGACATCCTGCGACAAGTTCGGCATCAGCATGCTTCAACGAATACTGTTTATCACTGTCTGTATGATTATTATTACCTTGGAGTTCGAAAAGACATCCTTTCTAAAATCTATGCCAAACACCGGACGACGATTTCAAATTGGATTAGAAAATATGAGGAACATTCGTTTTTCAGCCGCAAGGAAAGGGCAATAGTTTATCTACGTATGAACCTGTATAAAAGTTGCCCAATCATTTACTTGGATGAAGCTAAATCTGAATATGAGCGAAAATTTTACCAAACCATCAGCACTTCGTCTATAAGCAGGATCTTACATGCTGAAGGTCTGCCCTGGAAAGTGCTAGAACGGCGAGCAATTCAATTGCGAATGATGGACATTTACAGATTTGTGTCAGACATGGCTATTGTGTCATGAGATATTCATTGTCTAGTATTTCTAGACGAAGTGTCATTTGACAACCGCGGAATGCTCCGCAATAAAGGTTATGCACCTGTTGGAGAGAAGCTGATATACAGAGGTGAATTCGTTCGTAGACCGCAATGTTCATTGCTAAGTTTCTTAGGATATGATGGAGTGCTGGAAACATATTCGACAGAAGGAACGTTCACCAGGGAAAAGTTTTTTTGCTGTGTTCGCGCATTTGCAACCGCTGGACTAGTGCAGCGAAATCCTGGAAAATACTCCGTCTGGATCCTAGATGGAGCACGTATCCATTGCCACAAATCGATAGTCGAATATCTCCGATCATTGGGAATCTTGGTGGTATTCTTACCTGCGTATGCCCCGTTTTATAATCCTATCGAATTCCTATTTGGATTTTTGAAAAAATATTTGAAACGTGTTTACATTGAAAACAATCGAGATAACAGCAACAAGATAACCTGGAGGACAATTTGATCCAAGCTGGGGTCTTGGTCAGGATATGAAACAATTTGGATTCAAGGTATGAGTAATGATCACAAAATTAATAATAAAACTATGGTGTATTTCTATATTCATTTATTTCTGATACACTTCAATTCAATGTATTTCATCAGTTATTAAATAAAAACAAACTTAGTCAGTTCGGCTCAATTTAGAAGCTCATTGCATATTCCGCTCAAAACTGTATCCGCAGCTAAAACTCTTCGTGATCCACATCCAAGCAGTCGGTGACACTACGAGCTAATTCAACTGAGAATTTAGTTTCTCTCACTGCTACAGTGCTCTTCATAGCTCGCAGCATCTCGTCATACTCCTTCTGCTTTGTCTCCAGCATCGAAATCCGTTCCCCCATTATTTTAGCCACGCTAGCAAGTTGTTGGTGGTCATTTTTCAGCTCTCGAAGAATGTTACGATATGCACCGTTTACTGTGTCAGCTACCTGTAGATCAAGCCTTGCCTTTTTCAAAAGTGTATCACTATGGACGGGGACACTGCTAAAGAGATTTATAAGGTGCTCTGGTGGTGCTTGATTTTTCAAATCGTCGCGTTGATCAAAAGGCTTGCTCGAAATCCAACTCGCCCAGCATCCCCAATTTACATCGTCTCCAGAAAGGTATCTTCCATGCGTGTTTTTGAGCTCCTCTTTAAGTTGATTGATTGATGCAATAGATTCGGCTCCTGATCGGTCTTTCTCAAGAGGGCGGATGAGCTGATTTTCGACTTGATGCCATCGTTCCAGTGTTGTTATGCTTTCAGAGTATTTATACACGATAACTGATATTTCTCGTGATAACCAATTTTACTCGATTTGTCTTGGAAAACCAAGAATCTGTGACACTCTCCAAAACAAGGCATTCTGTCCTCCCACGAAACTTCAGATCGTGAATCGGTTGATTCAGTGAAACGAACAGCACGATGGGTAAACTTGGAGCAACAGTCCCAAATCTTCGAAACAATTTCACCCACTGAATCTCCATCAACGTTGATAGCTCCACACTTCTCGTAGGCTTTCTGGTTTTTGAATTTCTTCAGAAAAATGTCTGCACGGAACTTATACTGTTTACCGTTGATGTTTGCGGAAACATCCTGCATATCAGCGAGGAAATTGCGGTTTCGTTTCACCTACAAAATAAACAGTTTTGTAAACTTTGATCAACAACACAAAGCTCTCACTTACCCTTTTTGGCGATTGAGCAGGTCTGGATGTTGATGATTCACGATCAAAATCCAACGGATGACAAATTTCATCGAGAAATTCAACATTATAGTTCGCATAATTTATTAACCCATCATTGTCCTCTGCGAGGTATTCTTCCAAACCATCTTCTGGGATTCTCGACGTATCCATTCTGGCCAATAAAACTTCTGGAACGAACGAAAACTTTGTGAATTGAATGTAAACTACACTGGAAATCACGGGCTCAAAAAAAAAAAGATTTTCGCTTTGACAGCAAGTGGAGTCACTCAACAATGATACAGTATGATGAAGCGGATAACTCAGTGAATCAGAGTCAATCTGTAATCTGTTCACCCAAGTATTTTATACTGTGTTAGTAAAGTGACTTCAAAACAATTTTGCGCAATTATTCGCTATCTGATATATGTCATCCAATTTGCTCGTATCTTGAGCCATTATGATAGGATGCATAATATTTCGAGGCTGTGGAGATAATGTATGCGCATTTGAAAGTTACCCTTCGTTCGTTGACAGATTGAAAGCAACAACATTTGAAAGAGTGTTCAAATAGAAGCTTACCGCTAAAGCGTAAAACATACACAGAGAAAAAAATTGGTAAATTTAAGAGTGTTCCGCTCGTAGCAAAAACAACCAACGCCAACTATTAGGTTGAAAGTAAAACTTTTAAATTAAGAATAATAATCAAAATAAAAGTTTTCCTTTTAAGCTAATGAAGAATACTAGTCAAAATAAAAGTTTTATTTTCAAACTAAGAGTATGCGTTGGTTGTTTTTTGCTAAGAGTGAAAAACTTTTATTTTTACCAACTCTTTTTATAAATTTTCACTATTGAAAGAAAGCTGTTTTTTATGATTGGTGTGAGTTCTCATTTTTAAGGATGATTTTGAGTAATAATGGTAAGAAATGATAACACCTGATGGGTTTTATTTAATATAATCATTTGTTTACTTGATTATATGAAAATTTCTTTAAAAGAAAAGATGTATTACAAGACGTATATAATATATCTAACACATTCGAAAAAATGGAAGTCGTTAAACGATATATTTATAAACGGATAGAAAGCACAAACAATAGTTGCAAAGATCAGGAAAATGCCTGAAATTTATTGGTTTTGAATAATGGACTGGACTCCGCACTTTTAAAGTGCGAGTGATCTCAAAACTGCGAGCTGTCAAAAAATATGTATTTCAAGTGATAGAGATGGTACTTTCATAGACAGACCAGTCGAACTAACCGGTCTATGAGAAGAATTTAATGGAAGAATGGTGAGTGCGCAGTGCGGTTAGAATCCAGTTTTTAGTGCCACAAGCAATATACCGTCCAAGCACATTGTAACACTAAACCTAACCTTTTCTATATTGATAGGAAATTTCTTATTTGTGTGTTGGGACCACCGTAATAAATCCAAAACTATTTTGAATGATATCGTATATGCCGAAATGGAATCCAGAGTACTAAAATAACCTAGTTTGGTGATTTCGGCAGATTTAGATATTTTGGCCAACTTTTGTTCTGAATGGCATCACTGTGGAATGGTTTGACTGGGTAGAGGTATCTGAGTTCGACTGTCAATTCAGTCGAACGCAGAAAACGTTAAGGATTTTTACGCAAGTTGAATGATGAAGATGGACGTCTGTTCTCTGTGTTGACACCTACGCTGTTTGTTGTGCCACTGACCTGTGCAAGCATGGGAAAAATGCATTCGAAATTCATTCCACTGCATCATCTTCTGATACATGTCATGCTACCAATTTGGGTCATTAAATGAGAAAAAAAGTCGTTTTTTATTAATTACATCGATAAAGCTGATTTTCGTGATTGCAACAATGTTTTTTTCCAACTCAGGAAACGTGAAAATAATATTAAAATTCAAAATAAAGAAATATGTTGACAGTCTGGATTTGACACTATCACGAATTTTGAATCGAATTTCACGACAAATGATGCCCTGTCAGAAAAAATTAGAGCATGTTTTCTCGGTTTTCCCGGAGGGTTATTTTTATTTGACATAAACACCATCCATTGCACATAGTTTTTTTTTCATTTTGGGTGTTGTCCTGATAGGCCAGTTGTAAACAACCGCAGTTTTCTTATGTATGGTTGCCAAGTTTACATAAGATTTATTTTAAAAAACAAAAAAATCGTTTTTACGTATTACAACGAATTTTTTTTTGAAATAATGTTATATTATGTATATTGGACCTAAAATTTATCGAATGGAACGGAAAACTATATATAGCTTAATGACCCAATTTATAATTTGAGACCTGTAATTTCTTTATTTTTTTGCTTAGGAAAGAAGGTTTTATGGCTACACAAAAGTGTTCATTGGTACAGTTTCCTCTACGCTAGTTTAAGAAATTCCCTCAAATTAACATAGTGGTTAATAAAGGTAAACTAACTGCCATTATGGGCCGTCCCTAAAGATCACTTACCAAAATGAAGCTAAATCACTTCATGAAATCTTTGAAATTGTTGAAAGGCTGCGTCCGACTATTTAACATGTCATTAAAAGGTTCGATGTGGCGAAACGCAGAGCAGATATTTCGAAAAACTTGAACTGTAAAAAATTTACGATGAGGAATAAATTATTTTTAATTGGAAAATTTGGCGAAAATCGAGAAATTAATGCTATATACACGGTAAATAAACTGAATCATAGCATTTAAGTAGAAATCTACTCTGGTACGGTTATTTACTAGAATGGTACCATTTAAAATAAAAATCAGATTTTCAAGTCAACAAAACTTGCGCTAGAAATAATTTTTTTTAGTGGAGCTATCTCAATTTAAGCAATAATATATTTGAAATATTTTAAATAAGAAAACAGTGAAATAAAGATAAAATTAATTGATTCATTTTTTTAATAGCTTGGCCTGAAAAATTGTAGTAGCCATAAAATGGTAAATAGTTTCAGTAAAAGGAATAGCTTGAGTCAAAACTCACACTGATTTGTTCTCGTAAGTCCAGCCGGAAACCGGAATTTTAGCTGGTTCTAGTTAGTATGTAATAGTGTCAAAATCAAGAGCAAGGTCTAATTACTAAACATGCTTCTGGCAAAATGATTAGAAGGATATTTTTCAGAATATTTGACAGAATTTCATTAAAAATATCAGTATGAATAACTTAGTTGACTGAAGTCAAGCAAATCCCGAATAGAAATGCACAACAGTATTACAGCATATTTTATTGTTACATTACAACTAAAAACAATGTTATTCTGGAAAATTTACAATGGAAATATAATCACATTTGTTGTTTCTACATCCAATTTCATTGTAAACTTGATTTTTACACGGAAAAAGGGGGGGTCGTTGAGGGATGTAACAATGAAAAAATGATCTTTCCCCATACAGTCTGAAATTAAAAACACCGATTTACATTGTTTTTCCGTTGTAGATTTTGGAGGCATGAAGGACATGAACATTGATGTTACAAGAAAAGTTATTAACAAATAAAACTGTTGTAAATTCAACATTTCTACAATCAAATTCGATATTACTTTCTGTTCGGGATGTTACGGGCCAAATTTGTTCAAATAAATTATCTAAAAAACCCAACTGAAAATGAACACCCCTGCCAACCGGCTTTTTTGACAGCAAAACGAAAAATTTGCCGATCAGCTGTTCACACCTGCTTCCGACCGAAACCCCTCGGCACACAAATGTCAACGACCCGGTCGCTAGCCCCCATCGTCGTGAAACGCCCGTGTTGTGTCAAATGTTGAAAATTTGGATAAAGTGCAAAGGGAAAGTGAAAAATATTTTCAACTAGTTGAAAAAGCTAATTCTACCTGCAGAAAGTGTACATTTTTGATCCAAACTATCCGCAAAAGGAAGCCCGCGTGCTTCTGCACCCGCGCCGCGAAAAATCCGCCCATTTCGGGATGGGAATCGACGGGAAAAGGACGATTTTCGGTTGGCCTTAAAAGTGAAGTGTCCATCCATACAGCACAAACTCGATCAGCCATTGAGCAAAAAAATAAGCATCCAACCGTTCGCAAAGAAGTAGAAGAAAGTAACAACAAAAACAGCAACCACATCGAACAACAAGCTACTCCGCTGGTAAGCGAAGAAGGGAGACGATTGTCCTGCATTGCATCGGCGCTCGCTTGACTAGTGCGGATCGTTCTTTGTTTTGGCAGGGCGGAGCCGTCTCTGTTTGCCCACCATGAGTTTTGGTACGCCAGGAAATACGGAACTGCATTTCCGAGCGCTGCCCTATTTGGACAAGAAATGGATAAAGGCAGACGTGAGCTCAGCACTACGATCTTGTGAAGACCTTTCCAATTTATGGAACCACCTGGTGCAAGATGAGGAACTTGTCACGTGCAAACTGCAGATGTCGGTCAATGCCTGCGGAGATGTTGCCTACGTTCGACCCGACGGGAAGTATTATTGTGGTGTACAGTCGCTAAATTGTTCCTGCTGTAAGGGAGTTTGCAGTGTAACTTCCAGCTGTTCGTGCACAGCCTGCCAGCAATTGGAGACGGACGAGGGCCCAACGAAAAAAGGATCCTGTGGTGCACCACAGAACCAAAATCAAAGCGAATCTGCTGGATGCTGTTCCGGGACGATCTTGGATTCTTGGTTGTGGAGCCCTATTCCGAGTAATTTGATTTATGGCCAATTGCTGAAATTTGTTGGTTATGATTTTTCTTTGTCCTTTTTTTTAGGTTTGGACGAAAAGCGCACCTGCACGAAGAGATTGATCGCCGAACAAAGAGAAATTTGTTTGCAGGCGGCGGCCAACTGTTTGTCCTCAGCCCGTACTAAGTTGCTGCTCTACGTGTATCGGAGGTATTTTATTGCATTGCAACGATGCAAACCGGAGGAGAAGACATCCGGAGTGGACGATTGTCGGTTCGGCGTTAGCCAGGAGATGGTGGCGAGCGAGCATGACGCGGCAAAGTTGAGTGTAAGTGTTTGCGCTGGTTTTGTTACGTGCCGTTTTTCCATTGCATCGTGAGAATGTGAAAGAAAAAAATGTGCGCGGTGAAAATGAAACGCTGCTGGCGCGGTGAAGTGTGTCTGTCTATATCGGTGGTGGCTAGGGTATAGAAAGGCCAATGGCCTTGGTGTCGCTAATGAAATGCATGTGCTTCAGATTATCTCGAGGGCTTGGTTGGTCCTTCAGTTGAATGGTTGTAGGTAATTTTGTTGCGGAAGTCTTAGGATATTATAGGTTTTAATTGGGGTTTTGATCTTCGCGAGATGTAATGTAAGCGGAACGACAAATTTGTCTCAGCTATAAGCTAAGAAGTGTTTTGCTTTTGTTTCGGGAGTTCAATTTTACTAGTGATAGTGGCTATATAGAAATCAATTATTTTACATTTTTCACCACACATTCAACCCGCCTGTCCAAGTTGGTTCAATTTGTTAGTTTGAACTGAAGCTATTTGGACTGCTGTAGTGGAAATGCATGTCTGAATAGACAATATTTTATACTTGAAGCAATGTCATTTAATGCAATGCCATTTTAGATATCCCCAACACTACCACTAAATTTAGAACTACCACTGAAAACTAGGGACAGCACGTGATTTGGTTTTCCAATACCTGGTCGAATACTACACGACTAACGTCAAACTGTTATTGTCGGTGACTGGTGAAAAGAGCGAGGGAAATACCAGGAGACACCGAAGAAGCAGTGAAGGACAGCGAAACAACCGACAAATGGAAAGTGGGTGGCGAACCGTAGAAGATACAAAAGGATGAAAAGAAGAATGAGGACCTTCGATGGCGCTAGGAGAGGTATAAGGGAGATGCTCTAGTCGTCAAAGCATACAACGGCGTGACGTACGCTGCGATTCTCAAAATGGTGAAAATGGTCCCCAAGCAGATGGAGCACACTCATGATGAGATGCAGTACGAGCTGAAGAAGGATCCATTAATCAAGAGCTCGACCTATCGGGAACTCGTGAGACGCGTTGGAAGAAGAAGCGAACGTCAGAGTTAGTTTAGGAAGTAGTGGTCGATGAAGTGAAGACCGTGATGATAGAACAATGCAACCTGGAAAAAGAGCAGATGTCAATCAGATTGAGTCGCACACAGACAGCTGCGATACGCTTATCGCCAACTGCATCCAACCAGCTTATGTCGACCGGCAAGGTCAAAGGCGGATGGTCGGTGTGCTCGTTACGACTAAACAAACGTGGAAGTGTTTCAGGTGCCTAGATTTCGGCCATCAGACAAGGTCCAGACAGATCTGATCTGTGTCAACAATATTGGAAGAAGGCACACATTACTTCAGAGTGCACAAAGTATCCGAAGTGCTAGCTAGACCACATGACGGGAGGCTTCTTATGCCCAGAGTCCAAAAAGGCGAAGGCAGGCCAATGATGATGGGGATAACCCAGCTTAATCTCAATCATTGCAACATTGTGACGAACGCCGGTTGTCATAGTAGGAGATTTTAACGCTTAGCCATAAAGTGGAGTAGCAGGCTGATCGACGTTAGAGGTTACATCATGTTGAAAGCCTTGGCGACGCTGGTTGTAAGACTGTACTACGAAGATTGCGCTCGCTCATTCCATTAAAACTGTTGGGAATCCAACATCGACGTAACATTATATAGTTTGTCGCTGATGGATAACATGAATGCGCAGTACACACATAGTGACCACCAAGCGATTCACTACACTATTATTCGGCGGCATTGTATTGTAACGCGAAAGACCGTTTTGTGGAAGCACTTCGTGCTGGCAGCCACACTGAATACCGATGAGCTATCGGAAACAGTAACGAGGGCATGTGACATAATAATGCCGAGGTAAATAAACCCGAGAAACGTCCAGCATGTTCGTGGAGCAAAAGGATCATCATTCACTGGGCTGCATGCCCAAAAGCCAGAAGAGTGCAAGATCTAAGGCAGTCAGAGAAGAGTGAAAGGTGATAGTTCGGGCGGCTAGGGCCGCTTTTAAACACGAGATAGTGCTTAGTAAGTCCATCTACTACAAGGAGATGTGCAGAGAAGTAGACCCTAGCCCCTGGGCCAACGCTTACCGCGTTGTGACGGCCAAGATCAATGCTCCCATGACGCCAGCTGAAATTTTAGCTGACAAATAGAAAATCAACGTGCAGGCACTTTTCCCGAAGCAAAACCCAAGCATATGGACTCCTACAGCGTACGTTGATGCAGACGGTGGAAAGGCTGGCGGCAATCTAATCTCCAATGATGAGCTCCTCATAGTAGCGAAAGAGCTCAATGCGAAAAAGCTCCCGGTCCGGACGGTATCCCCAACGTGGCACTGAATACAGCAATCCCAGACAGATGGAAAATCCAGAAGCGAATATTGCTGCCAAAATCAGGAAAGCCACCAAGAGATCCAACATCGTATCAGTCTGTATGCCTGCTGGATACTCTTGGTAAACTTCTGGAAAGGTTATCCTCAACAGACTGACGAACTGCCCTGAAAGTGAAAACGGAGTATCACAGTCATCGCGAGCGCGGAAAGCCAAAGCATTGAAGCCAAAGAGAAGGGGTAATTGCTACTACGCCGTGGTAACGATAGACGTGAACAACGCTTTCAACAGTGCTAGCTGGGTGGTTATAGCCGCTGTTGAAAGCGTTGTTCACGTCTATCTGCACAAAATGTGGGTCCCGGACTATTTGTGCAAGGTTCTGAGAAGTTACTTTCAGAACCGAGTACTGGTTTACGAGACGAAATCGATTAGGGTCAAGAGTAAGTAACTACGGGCTCCATACAACGCTCTGGCTCTTGAATATGATGTATAACGGACTGCAATGTCCAGCGAGTCGAGATTCCGCTTAATTGCTGTTTGTGTCGCCAGTGCGTACAGAACGATATCGTCGGGAGTGGTATGCGTAATTACCTGGATGATTCCTATCTGCATTACGCTAGCTGAAGACGTGGAATGCTACCAGCGAAGGAATAGACAAATTGCAAGGAGACTGGTCAGAGCGGATTCGTTGGCTAAGTGGCAGCAAGAGTGGGACAGCGCGGAGAAAGGAAGGTGGTCCCACCGACTCATCTCAAACGTGTCTGCTTGAGTGTATAGGAAACATGGAAAGGTAAACTCCCATTTGCCGCAGTTTTTGTCCGGGAACGAATGCTTCCGAAAGTACCTGCATCAGATTGGACATTCTTCGTCACCACTTTGCCCGGAGTGTGTGAACGTGCAAGGGACACCTGAACATGTGGTCTTTGAATGCCCTAGGTTCGAAGAGATTCGATGGGGACAGAAAGTTGACGATCTTATCGAAGAAATATGCCACGAGGAGCATATTTGGGATGCTGTCAACAGAATAGTAACAAGTATACTCTCCGAACTGCAGAGAAAGTGGCGAAGGGACCAACAAAGTAGCACCGTCTGCTGCAAAGCCACCGTGAAACCACAAATCTCATTTCGGGAGAAATCGCGCCACTGGGGAACTCTCCGCCGGTGTAGACTAGAAGCCCCGGGGACTAGTTGAGTAGTATGGGACGTAGCACCGCTTTCGGGTCGAAGCGCTAATGAACCGGCCGGCAGGCTTTACCGGAACCGTCGGTCCGACCTCGGCACCCTACCAAGTAGCTTGCGAGCAGGCTAAATCTCCAACGGGGGGTTAGAGCGAGTAGATTGCGTCGAATAGTTAGCAGTGGATCGTTAGGGCGTCAGTGAACCGTAAGCTACGCTCCACTCGGAATAGCTGGACAGACCTCAACACCTACTGGCTAACCCGTTGAGTAGGCTAGATCCACCGCCGTGGACTAAATCGAGTATATCGGGATGAAGCGGGGAGCTAATTGACTCACGGAAACGAACAGCGGGAAAAATCTACCGCCAGGGAAGATTCATCGCCGTGGACTATGCGACTATATCGTGTCAAAAAATGAGAGTTAACTGGCTCACGAAACAAACAGCGGTACCGAGAGAAATTCCGCCTCCGAGAAACTCTCAATCAGAGCAGGGTAGTTCACCGCCGGATAGTATCCGAGTAGATCTCGATAAAGCTGGGAGCTAAATGGCTCAAGGAAGTGGGTAACGGTGTCGGGAGAAATTCCTCCGTCGAGGAACTCTCAGTCGGAGTATGGTAAGTTCACCGCCAGGAACTATTCAAGTAGATCGTCATAATGCCGGTAGCTGAATGACTCACGGAAACAGGAGCTAAGTGTCTCATGGAATCAGCATCTAAACAGCTCACTGGGACGAGAGCTAAACTGCGACGTAATAGATGAGGACAAGAAGTAAGAGAAGAGTCGAGTTAAAGCTCGAAGGTCGAGGAGTAATACCTCAATACACTACAGGCCAGGTGTTTGAAGCTTTTTAAATCTTACTATAAAACAAAACCTTCAGTATCCTGATATCCAGTGCACACATTTTTAAAAAACAACAGCAACTGAAATTTTGTATCAGATTCAGCGAATAACCCAAAACTAACAGCTCTTTGCGGAAACCAACTCAGAAAAGTTATGCAATGTAACTTCCAGTGCTCGTCCTTCATTTCCACATACCGGTAGAGACAGAAAGAAGGTGCGAATAGCTGGGCTTTACTGCCTAACTGCCTAAAACAAGGAAACCCCCCTTGAAGTTGTTCTTCCTTCAAATCGAGCCGCAAGTGTGAGACTCGCCATCACACTTCATTGCATAAAGATGTGGCACCAGTTCCAGAGCGTGACGTCCAACCCAAAGGTAGTTATTAATGTGCCCAAGCCGCAACCATCGTCTGTCGAAGAACCGAAAGCACCCAGTACGATAAACCACCAAGTGTATATCCTGCTCCAGCTATTTCGCCACCAGTGCGGAAACCGTACTGCTGCCTATCGCAGTGGTAGATGCCTGTGTACGCACCGCCCACGTTCAACCGACCGCAAACACTCCCTTGTGATGACAACGTACAAGACATCGAGTAAACATCACACCGGTTGCTGACAGTCGGCGGGACTTAAAATATAGACTCTAATGCAACGTTATTTTGTAAATAAAAAACATAAATTGAGTTCATAGATTGCGATAAAAGAAGATAGATTTTGAAGGGATTGTGGGAAGAGTTTTTTTGCAAGCTGATAGAAATAAACAGTGCAACGGAAGAAATAGTGGATTTGATTAATATTGCGGGAACAGTGAGCGATGGAGTTCGAGAAGGCGCAAATGGAGAAGAAACTTGCGGAAGAAGAGGACCACCAGAAGAACCTCGACGAGATGCGGATGGAAATGGAAGACAAGCTGCTGCAGTCGAAGCTGAAGCGGAGCAAGGATACTGGTAGCAGTAGAATATCGAAAGTCGATGCTCTTGCTGATATTCGAGAAGCGTACCGTAAGCATTCAACACCGAAAGTGGATGACAAACATGCAAGAAAGCTAGATGGAGGTCCGCTGCCGCTACCGGAAAGTTTCCTAATCGGTCGAGACAAAAATGAAACGCAAGGTCCGAAAAATGTCTCGACGTAGAAGCGGAGGGATCCAGAGACGAAGAAGCCATCATCAGGAACTCACGAAGTCCCAGTTGTCCTCGTGCCAGTTCCTTTCCAAAAAATTGCCTACCTTTTCAGGCAAGCTGGAGAAATGGCCGATGTTCATAAGCAATTATGAAAGATCGACGTAAGCGTGCGGGTTTTCTAATCTCGAAAACTTAGCACGGCTTCAAGAATGCCTGAGAGGAGAAGCATTGGAAGCTGTCAGAAGCCGACTTCTGTTACCTAAAGCGGTTCCAAAGATCATCGAAACTTTACGGATGTTGTTTGGATGCTCTGAGAAACTTCTCAACATGCTGCTAAAAAAGGTTCGAAATGCAGCACCATCGAAAGCAGACCGTCTATCGAGCTTCATTAGCTTCGGGATGGTAGTACAACAATTAATTGATCATCTCGAAGCTGCAAGTCTCACCGCTCATTTAGTGAACCCGATGCTGATACAAGAGCTGACAGAGAAGCTGCCAGCAGGAACTCAGCTGGAGTGGGTGCGATATCGAAGGAAGAGTAAAATCATAACGTTGCGTACTCTATCAAACTTCCTGTCAAACATCGCGAAGGATGCAAGCGAGGTAGCGTCGTACGGAGAAGCAACCCGGTTCATCGAGCACGGTTTGCGCAAAGAAAATCGAAGGATTTTTGTACGCTCATAGCGTAGCACAGAATAGAAGTCCACCGGCGATGAACCGTGCCGGATTTGTGGTAGAATCGACCACAGAATAAGAAACTGAAGCGTTTCGTCGATGGCGTCTAGCCGACCGCTAGGATGCGGTCCGAAGGTGGCAGTTTTGCCAGGTTTGCCTGAACAAACACGGAAACGCCCGATGCAAACTAAACCTTCGTTGCAATGTCCACTCGTGTAAAGAGCGGCACCACCCGTTACTCCATTCAGTGGTATCCGTAATCGGTTCGAACTGCAACATGCACGCCGTCCAACCGAGACCTTCCTTCATCTTCCACATGATGCCTGTGTACGCTGTATAATAGAAATTGCACAGTGGACAAGATTGCAATTTTTGGATGAAGGATCATCGTACACGCTTGTGGAGAAATCGCTAGTGAACCTTCTGGGAGTTCAGGGTGTGACGCAACCGCTTCGCGTAACATGGACAGCCGGAGTTTCACGACTCGAGAAGGACTCTCAAAGAGTAGACCTTTGCATCTCGGCACGAGGATCAAGGCAACGTTTTCCACTGAAAGGTGCACACATGGTGGAGAGTCTAAAGCTTCCACAACACACGCTAAATGTTTCGGAGCTTGTAAAGGAGTACATACTCTCATCTCCGTGGCCTACTAGTTGCCAAATTTCAACAAGCAGCTCCTTGAATTCTGATCGGGCTCAAGGATATACACTTGTATGCACCGATCTAATCACGAATAGGTCGACTAGAAGAACCGATAACGGTTACGTCGAAGCTGGGCTGGACTGTGTCGTGGCAAATCAACAGTTTCATGACATTCTGCAGAACCACTATACGATGGAGGAGTCAGGGACCTCCGTTGCCTTGCTTCCTGAATCGGAAGAAGACAGGAGAGCAAACGAGATCTTGAAGAGTCCGACGGTGAGGATAGGTGATCGTTTTGAAACGGGTCTGCTGTGGAAGGAGGATGACCCAAGCTTTCCCGACAGCTTCCCTATGGCGATGAAACGGTGACAGTGTTTGGAGAAGCGCCTGAGTAGGAACCCCGAACTGTACGACAAAGTTCGTGGTATGATTGCTGAGTATTTAGGGAAGGGATACGCACATAAAACTACGTCGGCGGAATTGCACGCGTTCGACAGTAGTAAGGTTTGGTACGTGCCTTTGAACATCGTCTGGTTTGGGACGTCAGAGCAGAAGTAAAAGGAGTATCATTGAACTCGAAACTGCTGAAGGGTCCGGATATGTTGACCGCACTACCGGTGGTGGTTTGTAGATTCCGTGAGCGAGTCATCGGATTTGGTGCAGATTTAAAGGAAATGTACCAGTAATGAGTAACTTTTTGGGTCCCATTTAGCTCCCAGAACAACTCTGCAAATTTTTAGCTCGATCGGTGAAACTATATTTTTGCGCCCACGGTTTAAAGTTTACATTTCGTATGGGAAAATTTTCTTTTGCAAATTAATTCTTCCACGAGTCGCCCGTTATCTCCCAAAACAAAAACAGATGTCTGATTTTTATAGGAAATTTATCAAGGAAACAAAGTCTAGAAGACTGCAAAACGATCTGATGCTTGTGGAAAAAGTTATTAAGCAAAAACCGATTGATGCCCTGAAGATTGATGAAAATTTCAGTTTTCATAGCATCACTGCTTCTGACGGTCTAATTATATACAAAATTTTTAACTTTCTCTTATTATGTAAAAAGAAGCCTCAATTTATCCCTCAAAACCTTGCGAAAAGACCAAATAGTATAGATAAACGATTTAGATACGTTAAGAGAAGATTAAAAAAAAAATTGCGTATAATTGGACAACCAACAGCAGTGATGCTAGAAAAAATGAATATTTTATCAATCGTCAGAGCATCAATCGGTTTCTGCTTAATAACTTTTTTCTCAAGCATCAGATCGTTTCGTGGTTTTCGAGACTTTGTTTCTTTGTAAAATTTCCTATACAAACCACATAACGATTTATTTTTAGGAAGTAATGGGCGACTCCTGGAGGAATTATTTTGTAAAAGTTGACTTTCCCATACAAAATCCCATGTAAACTTTAAACAGTGGACGCAAAAATATAGTTTCACCGATCGAGCTGAGAATTTGTACAGTTGTTCTAGGACCCAAATGGGACCAAAAAAGTTGCTCGGAGCTGGAATCTATTTTTTGTCCCACCCTACTGCACAATACGTGAAAAACGTGAACGTGAAGGAGTTCGCAAGGCAGTTTCCGGAGGCAGCGGAAAAAAATCGTAAAAAACCACTACGTCGACGACCACTTCGACAGCGCAGATATAGTCGATGAAGCAGTAGGGCGAGCGAAAGAAGTTCGATTCGTTCATTCCAAAGGCGGATTCGAACTGCGAAACTGGGTGTCGAGCTCCGAAGAGTTTCTTCAGGCCATGGGGAAACAGCAAATAGACCAGTGCGTACGTTTCAGTGAGGACAAGGAAACGGGTCTTGAGCGAGTACTATGCATTGTCAACGGAACGGACTCCTCCCTGCACGATTTGTGAATCCCACGTAAAGAGTTGTATGTTGCTTCGAGAACTCGTTTTGAGTGCGACAGTTCAATTGTTCTAGCCTGGATCAAAAACCCGTAATGAACTTCAGTTATTTGTCCAAAATACCATTGTCTTTATCCAAGAAGAAACCGATGGTTTCAAATGGAAGTACATCAACGCCGAAAACAATCCCGCTGATATCGTTTCTCGTGGCCAGCTGTCCGAGATCCTGAACAGAAACAACCTTTGGTGGCACGGCTGTAATTCCCCGTCTACGCACTCTATCAGATTGAACCGCATTCGGCCATTCCATATGCAGATTTGCCAGAAATCAAAACAGTCTTAGCCACCACCTCTTTCTCGATCCAGTAGCTTTCGCAAACTGCAAAGTGTCATCAGATACGCTCTGCGGCTTGTTGACAACTGCCGTAAGAGACTAGTCGATCGTGATACTCGTCCATGAGCTGCACAAATCGAAGGAAGCTATATTCACAGTCATTCAGATCATCCACCTGGGGAATGGACTTTAGCGAATTATACAAAAAAAAACCTGCAGAACCTGCAAACCTATCAATGCAAGCCGACTGCTCGAACAGGAAGCCGACATCCGATCATACCACCGGACAAGGACCCTCTAGTGCGGAGTATGATCCGTGAAATGCACACGTCGAGCTACTTCACATCAATCAAAATGGACTGCTGAACGCCATGAGGCACTGTAAAAAATACGCTGAAGTTCGGTAAAAGCGTTCTGACGATCCTAGTTGGGTCTATTGAATGGTAATCGCAATAGAAAATTATTGCTTAGAGCTCGAATGCAGGTTTGAAGGTAGAAACGTTCGAGGATTATAGAGCAATCTATCCTGGCACAAAGTAACTCCAAGAAGAACAAGGATAGAGAGCAGTCCCTCCGGATACCCAGAATGTCGAGCTGTATTATTTGACAACGGTTTTCGTAGCTCGGCAGCTGAAACCTGTTTCACCAAAGAAGATACCGGAGTGCGAAGCGTATAAACCGGCGTTGGACAGTTTCGATTCTGTCAACGCCGTTCTGATAGCAGGGGTCTCAAACAACAGAACACTATTCTAGGGTTGAGTGAATCAATGCGCAATAGAGGGAGTTTAGGCAGTAAACATCCCTAAACTGAATCGGATGGTATTTACTCGGATTTAAAACCATTCTGTTTGGATCACACCACGCACTAAAGCTTTCTAGTATACTTCGAAAAGCTCGGCAGTGGTTTTCCCCCGTATTCTTCGAAAAATTTGCGAAAAAAGAAAGGCTGTCATTAAAATAGAGGAGGAATATTACTGGGCCGAGATGGCTTCCTTGCAGAATGACAATCCTTAATGCTGATTTGGAGCTTCCTTCCACCGAGGTAGCAACGAATCCTGCCCAGGAGTTGTCCATGAATACCGAGTTTGTTCAGCTTCACTATTGCGAATGTCATGGTTGATTTTGTCATATTACCGGTGTCGACTTCGTCGGCCCCTTCTGGGTCAAACAAAGATCGCGACAACCCACCTCCGTAAAGGCATATGTGTATGTCTACATGGCTACTAAGGTCCATTTGAAAGCAGGTCCGTCCTCAGCACAGACGTTCTTCTAGCAGCCCGGAAAAGGTTCCTCAGCCACAGAGGATGCATTCAAGAATTGCATTCCAACAACGCCACGACCTTTTTGGGAAGGAATGAGATGCACGAACTTTACATCTAGTTTCATGCATTCAGCATTCATCAGCAAGCAATTCAACGCATCGAACGGTTTTGTCCCACACGAGAAATCGAGTGGTATTTTATTCCGCCGGACGCCTCCGGGTTTGGAAGACTTTGTGAAGAGGTGGACAGGTGGTGTTCGCCAAAACACATCTCAAACGTATCGTAGGGTACGTCAAGCTCAATTTCGAGGCAATTTTCAGCTGTTCTCGCCAAAATTGAAGCAGTGCTTTTCTCTGTGTCCAACGATTTCTGACCAGTTGGTGACGAACCATCATTGGAAAACCTGAATTCCAATCGTTTGGACCGCTGGCAGTGTCTGCAGCTTATGCATGAGCACTTTTGGCGTGCCTGGAGCCGAGATAACCTTAAGGACATTATACATGCGAGCCATGCTGGCTCCTACGCTGCACACACCCCTCTCTCCTGCCTAACCATGTATCTGACATGAGCAAATATAAAAATACGTTTTTCAATACACTAACCTTACCGGTGGCACTACCAACGGAAGAGCAGCTAGGCGCAGTTGCCCTTGAAGATGGCTGGAGAGATATCCGATCCGCCATAGGTAGCACCGCAGCCACTGCACTAGGTACGGTGGGCCCGGACCGAAGAAGCGACTGGTACGACGGCGAATGCGAGCAGTTAGTCGTAGAGAAGAATGCAGCATGGGCGATAATGCTGCAACACCGCACGAGGGCGAACGAGGCGCGATATAAACAGGCACGGAACAGGCAGAACTCGGTTTTCCGGACCAAAAAGCGCCAGCAGGAAGACCGAGATCGCGAAGCGATGGAGCATCTGTACCGCGCTAAAGACACACGGAAATTCTACGAGAAGTTGAACCGCTCGCGCAGGGGCCACGTAGCACAGGCCGACATGTGCAGAGATACAAACGGGAATCTTCTCACGGACCAGTGTGAGGTGATCCAGAGGTGGCGGCAGCACTACGAAGAACACCTGAACGGCGATGCAGCAGACGACGAGGATGGCACGGTAACGCATCTGGGAGCACGCGCGGAAGACATTACACTACCGGCTCCGGATCTCCAAGAAATCCAGGAGGAGATTAGCCGGCTCAAAAATAATAAAGCCGCTGGGGTTGACCAAATACCAAGCGAGCTACTAAAACACGGTGGCGAGCCACTGGCTAAAGCGCTGCACTGGGTGATTACCAAGATTTGGGAGGAGGAGATTTTACCGGAGGAGTGGATGGAAGGTGTCGTGTGTCCTATCTACAAAAAAGGCGACAAGCTGGATTGCTGTAATTACCGAGCAATCACCCTGCTGAACGCCGCCTACAAGGTACTCTCCCAAATACTATGCCGTCGACTATCACCAATTGCAAGAGAGTTCGTGGGGCAGTACCAGGCGGGTTTCATGAGCGAACGATCTACCACGGACCAGGTGTTCGCTCTTCGTCAAGTACTGCAGAAATGCCGCGAGTACAATGTGCCCACACATCATTTGTTCATCGACTTCAAAGCCGCATACGACACTATCGATCGAGATCAGCTATGGCAGATTATGCACGAGTATGGTTTCCCGGACAAACTGACGCGATTAGTGAAGGCGACGATGGATCGGGTGATGTGCGTAGTACGTGTCTCAGGGACGCTCTCGAGTCCCTTCGAATCACGCAGAGGGTTACGGCAAGGTGATGGTCTCTCGTGTCTGTTATTCAACATCGCGCTGGAAGGTGTAATAAGAAGAGCAGGGATCGACACGAGTGGTACGATTTTCACAAAGTCCGTTCAGCTACTTGGCTTCGCCGATGACGTTGATATTATTGCACGAAACTTTGAGAAGATGGAGGAAGCCTACATCAGACTGAAAAGAGAAGCCAAGCGCGTCGGACTTGCCATCAACACGTCGAAGACAAAGTACATGATAGGAAGAGGTTCACGAGAAGAGAATGAGAACCGCCCGCTTCGAGTTTGCATCGGTGGCGACGAAATCGAGGTGGTTGAAGAGTTCGTGTACTTGGGCTCACTGGTGACTGCCGACAATGATACCAGCAGAGAGATTCGTAGACGCATCGTGGCAGGAAATCGTGCTTACTTTGGCCTCCGCAAGACACTTCGGTCGAACAGAATTCGCCGTCGCACGAAGTTGACCATCTACAAGACGCTGATTAGACCGGTAGTTCTCTACGGGCACGAGACCTGGACCATGCTCGTGGAGGACCAACGCGCACTTGGTGTCTTCGAAGGGAAAGTGCTGCGTACCATCTACGGTGGAGTGCAGATGGAAGACGGCACATGGAGACGGCGAATGAACCATGAGCTGCATCAGCTGTTGGGGGAGCCGCCCATCTGTCATACCGTGAAAATCGGACGACTACGGTGGGCCGGGCACGTAGCCAGAATGTCGGACAATAGCCCGGTGAAAACGGTTCTCAATTGCAATCCGACCGGTACAAGAAGACGTGGCGCGCAGCGAGCACGATGGATCGACCAGGTGGAAGACGATTTGCGGACCCTTCGCAGACTGCGTGGCTGGCGACGCGCGGCTATGGACCGAGTGGAATGGAGGAATCTTTTGTATACGGCACAGGCCACTTCGGCCTTAATCTGTTAATAAATAAATAAACCTTACCGGTGTACCACGAAATTGCTACTAGAGGAAGCTAAAACACTTTCCTATACAATCAAGCCGAGTTTTTGACGGAATTCCATCTGTAGCTCTTATTTTGTGCGAAAATATCACCCCTCTTCACTTGGGGTTTCTTTTCGAAACACTTATTTTTCTTCTTCCATTTTCAGAACACTTTTTCAAATGCACTTTAATCACACACCACTGAAAAAACACCCGCGAAACTTTAATCGTTTACTAACTAAACTTCAAATTTTCTGCCAATGTGCAGATGACCGCAGGAAAATGTCCGAAAACTCATTTGTGCGTTTGAATTTTCACTTCGAATTCCATTTTTTCTCAATGTAAACAAGCGCGTCGGTACCTAGCAACAAGCGTGCGTTCCTGGCTTCCACATATGTTCACCTTAACATGCTACGGTCTCGGAAAAAATGATGTTCGGAGTCGGCAATTCATGGTTTTCAGAGGTGCAGTTAACGGGACTCCCGGAACTATACGAGCCCATGATAATGTGCCTAGAGGAGTCTACCACGTTGACGTCTGTTGTAAATGCAAAAATCTTACACGACGTGAAATTATAGGTATGGTCCAAAAAGCTAAGACGGTGCGTTATATTATATAGTAAATGACGATATGTCCTGTAGCTGTAGGGACATTTTGCCACCGGGTGCCCTTTGAAGCAGAATTTCCCAAAGGAGCACGATAAGACGCTGTGCTACGTGTTCGCCATGGAAAACAATGTGCCACATGTCCCGGACTAGCGATGGATTTGAGAAGCCGCAGTGTGTGTGTGTCTCATCCAATTTTCACGGCAAATGATGGCTGTATGATGTTGGTAGCAAAAAGCGTGATTAATCTGATGCTAGATGAGCGTTCAAATGAAGTGGTGAATATGTTACAGATTCTAGATCTGATCACCAATATGCTTTCCATCGAATAGATCTGTCTAGATTGTAGTTGTCGACGCACCATTGCGAAGTACTATAACCCGAGCAAAGTCTGATAACAAATTGATAACTAAACTTGATGTGATGTAGTAGGGAATGATTGCTCAGGTTGTTATCATTTTGGTCGTTTTAACGGTTAATAGAACAAAATCGAAAGCAGAAAAATTGCACTATGACATCAAACAGAAAACTATTCATGCTATCAGTGAAAGCAAATTGAAAATTCATTGAGATGGTGAAATATTTCATTGATAACAAAATAAGTAATCAATTCGATGTTTGTCAAATAAATAGAAACAAACATTTTTTTCTAAAAACGTAAGCACATCAAAATGAGATCAAAATATGATGTCATATCTGGAAAAATTTAAACTGATATAAAAATAAGATTTCAATTTGATGCTTGATATCAAAATATGTTGTTTATTTGCTGTAATTTTGATGTTGGACTTTGCTCGGGAACGCAAGTCGGTGGTTCATACGGACTAAATAGGAGGGTTATCACATGAATCTGCCATTGACATTTGAAATTCCTTATTGGTCGATGTTTGCGGAAGCTGAAGACTCCAGTTGATGACATTGAATAGTACAAGGATGCCATTTCAGAGTGCGTCGTTTTCTTCAAGCGATTCTAGGGCTGATAGTTTGCTAGATCTGGTGCACTCGGATCTGGTCAATTCAGCTGCAGTCCTCTCGCTGGCAGGTAGCTTTTACGTGCTGACTCTCATCGATGATGCTAGTAGGAAAGTTTTTGTTGATTTTCCGGAACGAAAGAGCGATTTATTCAAAGTGTGAAATTTAAAATGGTGGAAAAGCGTCACAAACAGTAAGAATTTGTTAAGGCGACTTTCATAGTAGGTTTCGCATACGATAGAGCTCTGCGAAAAAAAAACATTTATCCGTTAGAACAAACCGACTTTACGGAGCGAATGAACAGGACCACATCTACCGAAGTAGTTTTGAGCTTTTGTTAAGAAAAATAATTAGAATAAATAAAAATATTTAGAACCGTAGATTGCTATGATTGTGTTACACAATCGCAGGTGAACTACAGTAGTTCACCTGCGATAAGCATCAGAGAAAAACAAATATTAACAGCTTTTTTTTTGTATTTCTTCTTCTACATTACAGAAAAACTCCAGCTTCGATCGGACCCCGATGAAGGACTGCGACAAAGCCACCTTTGGTCTGGCACGCGTTGGCACCCGGGCTGCCCTAAACTTCTCTTTCGCCTTTCTAAGGCGTGCCTGGCGTTCCGGCGAAGATGTCGAATTGTGCAGTGAACTACTCTCCGAAGCCCTGGAGGCTCTCCAAACCCTACCGGAAGCATCGTTGTTCGACACCTCGCAAATGTCATCGCTGTGGATCGAAGTAGTGGAAAAATCGATAAAGTTTCTCCGCCAGGTGGTGCTGGGTGACGTTATGGGAGGTCGCTGTTTGGTACCGAAGGCGGATCGTCACATCGCGCTGAATCTGCTGCTGGAACTAGGTGCCCAGAAAGGCACCCTGGGTGGTTCGCTGGAAGGAATCTCACTGCTACTTACGCTGCACGAAAAGGATCAAGAAAGTGAGGATAATCGAAGCCCACCGCAAAACACGGGTGCCCCACTGGTACCGCTTTTGAAGCGATACGAGCAGATTGGTAGTTTCGCCTCGTACAATGCCGGTGAATCGTTCCATTTTGGACCAACAGAATCGTTTCTTCGGTTCTTAACTCTGCCAGAGAATGAGATGACGAACGTAGATCTGAAGCAAGCTGCTGTTATTATCATTAGTCACCTGGATCGTCTGGCGAAACCGCATCTTCCTGCAGGGAACTATTCGATCAAGGTGGTCAACAAATCTCACCTGCAGAAAATCTTCACCCTCGGCTGGAGTTCCTGTTCGCCGGAAATGTATGGATTCACATCCGAAGCGAGCAGTGGTACGGCACAGCTACTTGGTTCGGTACCACGGTACTCAACGGCAACAATTGATCTGCCCATCGCGCTGCAAGCTCGGCAGGTTGTTTGTTCGGAGAACAGTATCTATATTTTGACTACCGGTGGACAGGTTTATTCGTTGCATTCGAATTGTACAGAAAATATTGCACCGAAAGCTATTGAGGGACTGGACGGAGTGAACGTTGTTCAGATTGCTGCGCACTGCGAGGGAAGACATGTGCTGGTGCTAAGTTCGGCCAATGAAGTATGGTCCTGGGGAGTTGGCGATGGTGGACGGTTGGGACACGGGGATACGATTTCCAAGGAGATTCCTACTCGAATTGTTGCACTGGCAGAAAAACAAGTTTGCGGAATTGCTTGTGGAGCTTCGTATAGTGCCGCAATCACTAGCAGCGGAGAGCTGTACACTTGGGGTCGAGGAACGTACGGTCGGTTGGGACATGGAAATTCAGACGACAAATTTGTCCCAACGCAGGTTCAAGCGTTAAAGTCGTACAATGTGGTTGATGTGGCACTGGGAAGCGGTGATGCTCATTCCATGTGCGTGACCGATTCGGGGCTGCTGTTCGCCTGGGGCGATGGCGATTTCGGAAAGCTGGGCAACGGATCATGCAACGGGTCCCCGATTCCTGTTCAGATTGAGAGCTTAACGAATGTCGCTAAAATATATTCCGGATCGCAGTTCAGCGTGGCGCTGAGTTTCGATGGAACGTTGTACAGTTGGGGAAAAGGACACGGTGGACGGCTTGGTCATGGCAATTCTGAACATTCAAATGTTCCTGTTTTGATTCAGGCTCTAGAGGGGAAGAAAATAGTAGACGTTGCAGTAGGATCAGCGCATTGCTTAGCTTTGACAAGTTCTGGGGAGTTGTATGGCTGGGGCCGCAATGACTATCAACAGATCTGTCCATCCTGTGTTTCGCGAGATCCCATAATTCAAAACCCAATTCTGACAACACCTCCAACGCTACGCATTTCCGGCATGACCTGTGGAGCTGCTCAAAGCATTGTCTGGTGTCATTCATCAACCCTAGGCGTAGCTTCTAAAATCCCATTCGTGGTTGATCTCAGCGAACATACATTCCGCATGCTGGACCAGTTGCTATGTATGGTTTGCAATACTCCGACGGGTCCGGGAGATATAAGACACCCGCCCAGTCAGGAAGCGGAATGCATCGCCGTAGCATCCTTGAATCTCTTACGGTTGCAACTGCACGCAATGATAGTGAACAATGTTTCCTCCAGGCAGGTAGGCTTAGTAGAAGGTTCGCGCCTACTAGCAAGCCTCAAGTCCCGCATTCTTGGTCTAGCTGGAGGCCCTGTGGTTTTGAAAACTATGCAGGAAGCTGCTCAATGGACATTGCAAGTCGGTTGGTCTATCCTCCTACCAACCGCTTCGGAACGTGCTCAAACCTTAACGTCGCTTCTTCCGGCTGGTCATGATACCACCACTACTAGCAACAGTTCCGGCCATCGTTTCATGACTGATCTCTTGGTAGGTTCGCTGATGGCAGAAGGTGGCCTCCAGACAGCACTAAACCAGGCTATCAATGCTCAACGCACGCAAGACTGTAGTTCCACCGGTACTCACCTATCCCTCCTGCATTTACTGAAGCAACTACTACGCAACAATTCCAGCCTAACTCAAGCACGACTCGGTCAGTTGATGCTCGGGCCATATCTCAAGACTGAGGAAGGATTTTCTTCCCCGGAACCACCCTCGCCTAGTCTCGATCTGCTGCACAAATTTCAACGGCTTCTCCTGTCCTACATTCATCAGTCAAAGACAGACGATCTCAGCGGAGCCGAAGCTCTCCTCGATACCTACATTCAGCAGGTGGTTGGCGCTTGTGTAACCACATTGTACAAAGCTCACGAAACCATTCTCCAGGGTAAGGAAGGTGTAGCTGAAATATTGAAAAATGACATCTCCGATGCCCTTCTGTACGAACTGCTTATCGGTTTGGTGCTCATCCAGAAGGATAAATCACTCTTCCTACCATCGTTTGATTGGAACAAACATTTCATACCACTACTTCACGCATTAGACAACTTCAATCGGCTGACGCACGAAGGTGAAATCCATGACTCCGATGACATGGGTTGGCCGGGAATAATTTGCCGCGGAACAGCTAAAGCTGCGCCTGTCCAAGAGGAAACCCTCCTAGTTCGTCGTAGCGACATAGACAACCACGTCAGCGACGGCGGAAATTGGGTCATTATCAATGGAAACGTATACGACGTCTCAGACTATCATGCGGAGAACCCAGCAACGCAAGAGATTCTCAGCGCCAGCGCAGGCAAAGACATTTCACTTGAAATTAGTAATCCTCAACATAGAACAGCGTTTGAGTTTATAACTTCGTTCCTTCGAATCGGACGGTTCGCCGTGAACGAAATTTGCGACAAAGAAAGTCCCCGTCAGATGACCACGCTTACTCACTTCCACTCAGAGTGCATGTTGGCATATCTGCTCGGTTTGCGATGTAATATTTTGCAGGCAGGATCGCCTCTGCAACCTGCCGAGATACAGTGTAAAAACCTTCTAAATTCAACCATTCTTAGCGGAGGGCTTCAAGTGCTCCAGCCGAGCAATCCGTTCGACGAGGAAAAGGGTGAGGCACGAAGCAGCGGATCTACAGCTGGAAGTACCCCAACCGACGCCTCCAGTCAAATTCCGATTGCAGACGTTCCACAGATGGCCAACTGGCCGTCGGTTTTAATATCTCACCGGGTGGAAAATATGCTGTCCAATCTAGGAGAGGCAAAGCTTACCGATCCATTAGTTGCCTCGTGGATAGTCATTTGCGAACGATATTGTAAGGAAAATCATCTAATTTGGCACCAGGAGTTCCCCCCGGAGCATCCTGTGATGGAGTTGGAAAGATTGCTAATGTCGGTGCTAATCCGGCACCAGAACCTGGGACCCCTTGCGCTGGCCGTTGTCGATAGAGGTGAGTTGAATTTGTCTTCTTTTTAAGAAAATCTACTACTAAGCTACTATTTCTCCCACAGAACTCAGCGGCAATTGCTCGAAACCACCGGCTCCAATCGTCAACATAATCAAGATTGTCCACCAGACCAAGTGGGGCATCGTCAAAATGCGCCAGCAGCTGAACCGTAGCTATAAGGAAGTGTGCGCCCCAATGATCGACAAATGTCGCTTTCTGCTGTACGAAATTCGACCGGCTATCAGTCTGGAACAGCACGGTCTCACCAATTTGCACATCCTTCACAAACTACCACGCTTCAAAGCTCTAGTTTATCGGATCATTGCCGATATGCGTGCCGCGAAGAAACAGCTAGTTTCCGCTAAACCAGAGGACATCCTCAACGTCACTATTCAGAGTCAGTTCACATCGTCGATCACGAAAATCCAATCGCAAGAGAATCTCAGCTGTAAGCATCTCTCGACCGAAAATCTAGTCCACGAAAGTTTAATCAAAGTAGAAAGTCTGGAAAACTTGAACGCCACGCCGCGAGATCGATCTGCATCGCCGGTAGTACTAGCCGTGCAGAAGCATGCCGCTTCCGATGAGAATCTGCTGAGTGTGACCAGTGTAGAGAATGCGCCAGTGAATTGTAATACCGGTGCAGGCGGTGGAGATACCGTTGAAAAGAAGATCCCCATCACGAGTGATGAAATCAAAACGCCCACCAATGAACTGATCGACTACAACAACTCGAAGATGAAGAATCCGGATGGTGGCGATGAGTTCATCAATAACGTGATTGCCAGTTTGAGCGAAAAGTGTCTGATCGAGTCATACCCGGCGGAGTTCAAAAATGGGGTCAGTCAGCAAATTGTGGATTTTATTCTGTATGATTTGTGCGATGTAGAAACGCTGCGGCGGGCAATGTACTGCCAGATTCAGCGATATCAGATCCGAAAGCAGGGGTTGGAAATGTTTTACGAGTTGCTGAAAATTGTTGGGTTGTTTGATGCGGCACAGTATAACCTGTTCAACGGGTATTTGGGATTGCATGTACCGAAGGGAACTGCACAGAATGAGGAACACATTTTGGAGAATCTTAATATGATAACAGCGTTTCAGAAGGCCGATATTCTGATTTCTCAGGCGAAAATTATCGAATGGACAGTTGCGGAGTTGCAAAAATATGTAAATCAGGAAAAGATCAATGGGAGGCACCGAAACCATGGTGAAAAGGACAACTCGAACCTGGGAACCTATGTGTTTCTTAAAAAACTTCCCAAGGCACGTTTTCTACTCAGTATTTTTGGAATCTTGTCCAAAACATACGAGTCCAACGAGCTAAGCTTGCTGATAAACTCTGGTATTTTGGGTAGCATTATGGGTCTGTTAAGGCAAACCGGAGCTGATTTACCGAACACTAGAAACAATACCGATATTTCGGTCATTTACGAAGATGTGGTAACAAATGTAAGCATATTCGTTTGGTTATTGTTCTGGTATTTATAGGTTTTTCATTATTTGCAGCTTAAGTCGTCGAAGGAAGGATTACCCGGTCCGGAGTTGGCAAAGCTGATGAAAATTGGAACACGAATTGCTCGTGGAGCTGACTGGAAGTGGGGAGAACAAGACGGTCCCGGGGGAGAAGGACGAATCATTAGCGAAATCGGAGAAGATGGGTAAGTTACTGACTGTACATGAGAGTGAAACCCGATTGATTTAATGTTGTTGAACTACGGCATCTTTGTTGGGCAATTCAAGTAGAATTGGTAATTTTTATTCAAGTAGAATTGCATTTCATTCGAACTAATTCAGGTGGCCTGGCTTGATAGTACCAAGCTCTAACCAGTAAAGTTGCTGTTGCGATGTCCAAAAGATCGCGAAGCTCCCGCAATGAGTTAAGGGCCAAAAGTCTCATCCAGATGCAGCCACTGAAAGCGTCAATTCTCATGGATACGACGAAAAGGTTCTCGCTCCACAACAACGAATCAAAGCACTCCGGCGTCGGTCAAGATTAAAGTCCTAGGCAGGAATTTGTTGACAGATGGATGGAGCACTTTGAGTTGCTATTGAATGAAAAACGATTAGAGAGCACAAACAGAATAAGAATTGGGAATGACGGACAAGCTGTGGATTTTTTCACGCTAGACGAAGTTGGAAAGCGGTAATGCCGTTGGGAAGGACATAATCCCGACCGAACTTTTAAAAACCGGGTGTGACCGTCTGTACGAAGCAATCCACAGCGTGATTGAGATGAACTGGATGGAAAGAGAAATTTCTTCGGATTGGTTGGATGGCCTCATATGTGTTTACCGCAGAGCAGTGAGAAAAGCATTTAGGAGGCAGCAAGAATCGGGCTGACTATAAACTCTGACAATATGAAGTGTAGGGACACTGGTAGGAGGTAAGGTAGTCCGAATGGTATTTGTGTTCCTAGGTGAATATTGATCGGCTGCGGTACGATTTGAAGGTGTTACCAGCGTTTCAGACGACCGATCTTCTCGCTTGTCGAGATACGGGTTCCGAACAATGTAGCCATTTTTTTCAAACGTTAAGATGGCTCCAATCACTCGCATCAGTTGACCTTTCGTGATCTTGACGGCAGCCTCCCAGAGACCATTATGGTAGAGCTTGATCCATTTCATTAGACTGACCCAACTGGTCGATTCTTGGTTGAATTCAACGCCATATCCAAAAGGACGGGGTTCGTCGACATACAGACGAATACCGTGATGTACGAGTTCCCAACATTCGGGTGGTATGATCCCTGCTTCACCAGGGTAACCGACGCCAGTGTTACTTAACGGAGAGGATGACTTGTTATTTAGGTCAGTCTTCAAATGGAAAACCTCGGATGGTCTGGTTATTCCTAGCACGGCCGAACGTGTCTTATGCAAAAACAGCCTTTTGCAACGCTAAAATTAGTGATGTGCGTCCCACGTGAAGTAGCTCGATTTGCATTGTCCCTATTAAAAGATTCGTCACCTAATTCGCACTCGGAAAAATTAACTAATGTGTTGCCACTATCTGGAAACAGAGGATTTATCAGTCGTACCTCGACTCATAGCAGATTATCGATGTAGATCGAATACATTGCGCCGATGTGGTTGCAATGAAGCTTCGGTTGTATTCGCGAAGCATCCCATTGGTCATCCTGTGTCGAAAGTTGACAGCGTTGTTCAATCGGTATCCTTGTATGCGATGAATTTTTGCAGCTTCCGGAACGACAAACATTGGTAGCTGTTCCTGGATGAATGCAGTTGTAACCACGGTTTTTTTAATTCAGCTCAGAAAATTCGATTATTTCCATTAGGTCGTTGTGAAACTATGGTCCATCCCACCACTGTGCATGGTAAGTGCTGTCCGTAGTTGATCAGCCGACATGATGGACCACAGCATGTTTGTCGGAATTCTATCTGGATGCAGTCCACTTTCTCACTGAGTCTCTGGTTGTAAATTGGAGATTGTTAGGCTTTCGCTTTCTTCGATAGTGCTCAAATCCAGGAGGCACTTGATTCGGTTTCGTCCTACCACTATTGAATTTTGTATTAGACATCATCACCGGGGATATCTTTCTAGGTCTACTATATTTCTGCGTACGAGTGCGTAGTGTTCTTTTACAGATCGTTTGTCTTTATCTCCGCATAATTTGTACGTGGGACATGTCAAGAGACCATGTGGATTCTGTCCACAATAGAGACACCCGTAGTACAAAAACACGAACCGGCAAACGAACATTGCCTCGCGTCTTTGACCAAACCGTCAGTCTCCACGTCTCGTTAAGGTACATATACACGGTACTCCAACGTGAAGAGCTTATCGCAAGCAACCGCGCTTGCTTCCTTAACGTAAGACACAACAACGCGAAGCATGATTGATCTAACCCTTTTAACGAATACGACCGAATATCGTTTTATCAGTTAATTTGCACTTTGAATTACATTAAGTGCTTTAACTTTGGGCCGGAATAAGACCACCAGTGGATCCTTCTTGGTAAGCCCTGACACGACACTTGTGGGGTGTGTTGGATAGTGGAAGAGGTTGTTTGCATTTATGTGCCTTCGCCGTTGGGGAATTCAGCGCCGAGGATCCATCTACCCGTGGGGCAAACGTTACAAATAAAAACGGAAAAACAAAACTTAATGGTAAACAGAAGGAATCGTCGGCCATATTTCCAATCGGATCGCAACATGACGGTTGCAAACCGTTGTTAACAGAATGTACGGTGGATAAGGCATAAACCGCACAATTCAACATCGAAAGGATTAACAAGAAGGTGTGTATGTGTGTGTGTGTGTGTGTGGATGTGTTTGGTGCTTGGATCGACGATGAAGCTAGTTCACCGAGCGGATTAAGATCGAGATATGTACAGCTGACCGGCATCGAGACTTGCCACGATCTCAACGTCTATTACGACAAGGAGAAGAGACCACAACGATGCTGTGTGCATCAAAAAGAGAAGAACTACGAGTAATGTATAACATTGGATTGCGAAGGAAGAAGACATTTACGGCGAGAGTAGAGCAGTGATGCTTTTTGTTTGTAGGAAATAAAGGTTGCACATTTTATTGTTTACATTTGTGGGGTACATTTTTGTCAATTCCGAAGAGGTCGTTTCACAACACAAGCTCGCACAAAACTTGCTTTATACAAACGGCTGATACTTTCTATCGCTTTGTACGACCATGAGGCGTGGGGTTGGAGAAAGCAGAGAATCGAGTTCTCAGTTTACTTTAGAGAAGGATTCTGCATTCAGTATTCGGCGTCATATAATTAAGAACTGCACCTAGTATACAAACATGCTGACATCGGCAGACTACGTGCAGTGCGAAAGCCAATTAAAGTTCCCAAGTAACCACACGCATTAAGCCATTGCATATATTGGCTATACGTTTGCACTAATGTTGTATTGAAACTCCATTACAGCATTAACAATGTAATAAAGCTCTATATTAGCATCAATAATGCATAAATGCACAGTCAAAATATAGCATTATCGCTTGCTCTATATGCATATATAATGGTGATATAACGCGTACCTGCTTCAATGATGTTTAAAGTATGTATGCTTTATATATGCATTTAGTGCCATTATAGAGCAAATAGAAAGCTGATATAATGCTATTTCAATGCTGTGGGTTTATTCGTTATGTAGCTCTTCGTGAAGATTATATTCGGCATATTGCATTTCAATCGAACATATGCAATATAGTCCAGGCAGCAAACGCAGCGCACGTACCGTAAAGGACGAAGCAAGGTACCTCAGTGCGAGACTAACTAAAGGTACTTTTCGTAAAACATTCATATCGTAGTTCATTAAAATTCATTAAGCATAAACATTCATTCGTAAAACGTTCATAACAATGCATTAGAAGAAAGTCAATTACGGTCATAAACAGAACATTTTATTTTAAAATCTTTCCTTTTTGCTCATTATACCGAAAGAAAACATAAGAAATGGTTTTAAAACCATGGCGGAAAATGACAGCCAACTGGAGCTTTCTAATAGCAGTAGTAGTATCAATATTAGGCTTTCAAATCTGACATATGTACTCTGGTGCTATATAATAGCATTAGTCCTGCAAAAACGAGCTGCCAATCTCAGCCTCCTGTCAAGGACGACGTCTCTGTACAGACAGCATCACTGCCATGAAAATCAAAACATAAATTTTGAATCGAATGTTTAAACGCTGTAATTAGTTACTAAATGTTGATTTTCTGAATAAGATGGTGTTATATCATCCCACAAGATGCAAAACGTCGTGTGGAACGCTTAAATATCGTGTGTAGTGCCAAACATAATTCTTTGTTTGGGGCTTTATAGCCATAACGCCCTATATATATTGGTCGCTGTCAAACTCCATATGATGGTATAGGGTTGCCAGGGGGCTGGTCAATCTCTACATAGTAATAGCACTATATTTCTCCTTTTCTGGCATAATACCAGCATTATATCAGTATTTAGGGCTTCACGGCTCTTTAAGGCTGCTTTATATGTGGATCTAAAGCAGATATTAGGCTACGTTATAATGCTTATTGGTTACTTGGGTTATGCTCAGAACCTGGAAGAAATCGTCAACTTGGAGACTAAGGAATGGTGAACTATGATCGAGTAACATGGAAATGCAAAATACATTCTGTTATGATTCAGTATCCTCGGGTTGTTCGATCACGATAATGACACCGGACGCTCATCAGTAGCAACGGCGTGTTTGTGTTCTCTCACTCTTGCATTCTTTAGTTTAATTATGACAGCGCTATGGCTATAGACAAAGATTTCTCCTGGGAAGTTCACTATTCCAATAGTAAAACAGAAAAACTCAGTCGTTGTAGCAGGCGGTTGGAAAATACCGCCCACCTTTTCGCCAGTAGCATCAGATTGACAAGTAGCTGAGAGTGCATCAAGGGGAATATAGTTTAATTTACAGAATTCAAAGGTCTTGATAGACGCACCTGGGGCGTCCTGTGAACAAGGGTCTGCTAGGCAGATAAATTAGAACCCGAATAGTGAGCAACCACCATTTACACACAATATATGTCGACACAGAAAAAATATGCTTGACTGACTTTTAAGCTATAGCTAGTAGGGTACAACAGTCATGAATTTTACTGTTCTTCTGGCACGATCCATCAACTGAAATTGCGTCGTCTTGCTGTCATTCTTGCAGAAAATTTCTAGCTGAAGGTATCCAGAATCTCTCTCTAACAGAATATTTCCATCTTGTCGCCCAGCGACCTACAACAAATTGTTTCCTTCTAACAGCAACAATCACCGACTATTTATGAGTGCCGCATCAAAACTAGTCGATGAATGCACTCTTTGCAACCCCACGTCATTAAAAACAGTTTCATGTAAATGATACAGCAGACTGTCACCCAAAGCAAGCTCTGTTGGTACAGTTGCAGCAGCAGTCCGACATGCATCAATAACAGTTCCTTCGTATTATTGCATGATCAATAAAGGAGTGAGTTCCACCAAACCCGAAACTGATCCCTGACCTCTGGACCAGTACAGGGTGCGCCATCTGGATGTATCCTATTTCAACATTGAACAACTCCGCCATTTTTTTAGATACTTAGCCGGATTTTGACAGATAAACACAATTTTAGTTATGAGTCGATTTACACCAAAAGTACGCGCTGAAATCGTAGTGCTTTATATTGAAAACGAAACTGTGCGTTCTTATCGTAAAAAATATGGCAGGCATTCGGCGCCTACAGACAAGACAATCCGTAATTTGGTGAAGAATTTTTTGAGTACGGGCCTGTAGCAACGCTGAAAAACTTCTATTTTCAACAAGACGGGGCACCTTGCCACACCACAGCCGCTACAATGAAGTTCTTGCAGAGCAAAGCAATTTGGAATGGCCTCCTCGTTAACGGTGCCAGACTTTTTTCTGTGGGGTTACTTGAAAAGTAAAGTTTATTCTAGCAAACCTAAGAACCTTGACGAACTCAAAGCTAATATAGCGGAATTGTGGGAAAAACCGACACTGTGGGTAAAACCGGCACCCCACGACTTTTCCTAGAAATCAAATTTTTATTCATTTCATAATGACACTTTATTATTAGTACGTTTATGTAGAGCATTTGAAGAAAAATCGGATTTACGTTAGTACGCCGAATGTCATAAAAATAAACAAAACATACGACAGCAGCGTTCATACTCGTCTGGATGTTAAATTTTGTTGGTAGATTTTAAGTTTTTAACCGAATAAAAGCTTTTCGAATCACTTCATTTTTCAGTACCTATTATTATCGGCCTTTCCTAGGATTAACTAGGTACATTGAAGACGAGTTTGAGAAATTCAATTTTTTTAATCGGTTTTATAAAAAAATGTGCGCTGTTGAGGTAAAACCGACACCCCATGGTTAGGGTAAAACCGACACGCTGTTAAGATGGTTGTGTATACTTGCGATTCATTACAAAATGCTGGGGATCTTTGTGACACTTCAATTACACTATTAGCACACTATAGTAATAGCAGAAATACACAGAAATACTTTTATAGAGTTTATTTCTTGTAAGTCTCTTTAAAAATCAAAAATTGGAATTTTTGCTTATCTGTTTCTATCGAAGCTTTTGCTATTTCTGCAAAAAGCTCATCAAACCGAATTATTGGTTTGTCATAGACGAACTTTATCACAATGAGACAATGATCTTATGTATACCCCAGTGGATCGTTGATGATCAGAGTCCCGAAAAATTAAAGACTGAAAGTGTGTGTGTGACTTATAAGTGAATGAATCCGATTAGCAGAACGAAGAACGCTTGCAAATCTTCTCTTACAAAATAAAATGACACTGAAGGTTGCAATGTTGTGCGTAAGGATTATTTGGAAATACCCATATCAAGAAATAATCCTATAGAATAAAATACTCTTATTTATAGTACCCGCTTTCGAACTTTCTTCTCCTCACTACATGATGAAGCTATAAATAGCACATATTTGCATCATACATACTCACACTTTATTAATCACGCTTGTATCTCATTTTTAAAAAGATAAAGATTTTAAAAAAGTGGAGGGAAAATAAATTAAAGGGGGTGTCGATCTTACCCCTATGGGGTGTCGGTTTTACCCGCAGTGCCTACAAAACGTCATTTTGTTTTCCAAGTTTCACAACCAATAATTTTCAATGAAATTAATTTTTTGAAGCGCTGAAAAAATTAAGCCCTGTTAAGAATTTTCTGAAGAAGAATTCTGCATAAAAATTATAATTTTATTGGTTTTGTGGCAACTCAGAAAAAGTGTTACGCTTAAGGTGTCGGTTTTAACCATAATTCCCCTACGAGATGAAATTGCTGCGATTAAGCTCGAAATGCTGTCCAATGTCATGCAAAATGCAAGCAAAAGAACTGCTTCTTGTGTATCAAATGAAAGTGCTCATTTAATCGCTGTTGTATTCTAAACCTGGTTTAAAATTGCCTAAAAAACTTGTTTAAAATCTACTGAAAAATGGATGCTGCTATGCTGGATGGCGAGGTTTCCTTATTCGACAGTTAAGTTAAGCAGAACATGACCGGTACGCTAGTTGTATTTTACAAAAGTTTCCAAGGATTTTAGTTTCACACAGACGGTTGCCAAACTCAAGAACCTGCAATGTCTGCAAATTGCAGAGTCCCACTGAGGATCATGTGGCATGCGTGTGAAGGATAAACAAGGTTGCGTGGGACTTTTCCGGGGAAAAACATCGATGATGCGTTAAACCGAAATGATGCGAAAAAAATAAACCCAGAGGCAGGATTCGAACCTGCAACCCTTGAGACTCCAGCCCAATGTACAAATCCTTGTGCGATCCATGGGCTTTAATAACGCCCCAGGAAGAACACATGATTATCGCATCATGGCGACATTGATCGTACCCTACCTCTAAAGCGAGATCATACACAACCGGAGCTACCACCCTGCTAGATATCAAAATGGTAGTTAAACGGAAGCAATCATCCGATTGCGGTTAATTTGAACACCCCGTAAAGAGTACCGCAACAGTGCAAACCTGGAAGCAAACGCATGAAATGAGTTATCTCAGCCAAGGTGGTTATCATCAACGTATGCATGCAGCAGTGACGCAGATTTATCTCTATTGGCGAATTTGTTATCACTGTCATCACCAGGGAGAGTTGACCTAATGCCAGTAACAGCTCTATGCCAGTAACAGCGAAACCAAAGACAGCGTCCGATAACATCTCGCAGCTCGGCGAGGGATTCGAATGTAATTTCATAATTGGAGAATGCGCACAAATTGTTCTGATCCGTGCTACCGAGAAATTACGTTGTCTGCTTAATTCCAATCTGGTTAAAAGTGTCCAGCTCTTGACCATGCACCTTGTAAAATCTAAAGGATAGTTGACTCAAAATGTTTGATAAAATGTAGATTTACTACGGGTCGCTTCGTCCGCCTCGTGTCTGTACGCGTGGTTAGCGTTTCCGGCGCACATGAGTTGGCAGAGACCGAGCGAATTTTTTTTCGTGTACCTCTCCGGCTTTGTCTTTATCCAGCGGTTCAGATGTGCTGCGCTCGCCAGTTACAACGGCTCAACTCCGTTTGTGGCCAAGAAACACGCAGTTTTTCTATCTTTTAGAAGCTCACACGCCCGCACTCCATCATCGGAAACATTTCTGCCTCCCCTTGCGGTTTTTACTGTTTGACAGCGTCATGCCGCGACTGTCAGACCCATCGCGGGTGGGGCACGGCCACAGTGAGAGACTGTGACTGTTGTGACTTACCGGTTGCTGTCGGCTGAGACCAAAAGACCACACCACCGGCTCGTCGTCTTTGGAACAACATTTTCTCAACGCATCAGCATCAACAGCCGTTTTCAAGAGAAAAGGGTTGATTTCTTCTTTCAAACATGAGCAGTTCTGTGAATCTGCATGCCAGATAAATTCGCAAGCAAATAATTGATATGCTCGTTTGCTCAATTTACTTAAGCATAAAAGTTGATTCTACTTTCAAACAGGAGCAGTTCTTTGACTCTATATAGCAAATAGGCCTTGGCTTTATCGCATAACCGGACGAGGTGGTGTCGGAAGCGGGGCCCTTCGCAAGCAAACCTCTGATTACCTCGGATTACTCAAACATAGAGGCTGTGAACTAGTTTAAGTCCGACGGGGTGGATCGATGTCGTACAGCACCAAATTTTAAGCGATGTAGCGTCAACGTTATCCAGGATAACGGTCATTTGGCATAATTTCTAATTTTACGTAAAGTAGGGCTGGCTTTTGGCATGACATACATTTGGTATAATTTTGAGAAGTGATCAAACTAAATGTCATCTGCCATTTTTATCTACAGGGAAACAGACAATTTCAGCCTGTGCGAGAAGTAAGGTCATTTGGCATAATTTTGAGCCATGTCACTGTTGAAGGTCCAAAATTAGTTAATTTATTCTTCTATACAAATTAATAAATAACACCTGGCTAATGTGGCTACGCCACATCGCTTTAAGTCGCGTGCGAAGCTTATTCGTAGCCCCTATGTTTGAGGAATCTGGGCGAACAAGTGGATCATAGGTTTGCTTGCGAGGGGCCGTCGCTTACGACGTGATTGTAATTATTTAAACACTGTATACAAAGCCAAAAATCGTTGGCGATCATACATCTGGTGGATCGCGCAGTCCTAGTATCAACAAAAATCTATATTATACTACAACGTAAGTCATAGACAAAAAATCCATAATTACGAAAATGACCAAACGCAAAAATTTCAAAAATGAAACTCAAAAGAACTGCTCGTAATTAAAGGAAGGTGTTAGGTAATCAAAATTGTGAAAATATTGAACACCCCTATTTAGTACAGCAGCAGTAGTGGTCTCGCTTGATCAATGTAGGTAGAATCATCTCTTCTTATCACCTATCCCTCTGATAGTGTGTGCGAGAAATCTAAACAGGCCTTTCATTCCCTTTCTGCACAGACGATATAAAATCAATATACCACTGCCAGTTTCAGTTAGTTATAATAAAAATTTCGTTTCCTTCGCATCTAACTTTGTATCGTCTATTATACAAAACAGAGCATAAAGACAAACCCATCCAACACTTTGATTCCGACCATATTATTGCTTAGTGCAGTTTTAAACTTATGGGTCATTCGCTGAAAAACTACACATTCGTCTGTTAGGCCAAATGACCTTCAGTGACATCACTTAGCAAAATTGTGCCAAAGTCCGATATGCCATATGTCCGTTCTGCGAAATGTCTGTTATGCCAAATTACTGTTTTCCAGAAGTTAAACATAATTATGCAAAATATCCGTTATGGCAAATAACCTTCAGGATGATCACTTCTCAAAATCATGCTAAATATCCGTTATGCCAAATGCCCGTTATGCTAAATGAAATACAGTTTTTATGCCAAATGATTCGCTCCCGAGAGCCCCTTTTCATCAGTGCCGTGGCCCAAACTGGTCGCTCTGTGACAGCTTGTCCATGTGGACTATGCCAGTTCGGTCGAAGGAGATTATTGCCTGTCCGCCATCAATTCGTTCTCCAACGGCCGGAGATCATCCAAACGACCCGTGTATCCTCGGCAATCACCATTAACATTCTTGGTGATGCTCGATGTACTAGAAAACGAAAATGGGATCCAAGCCACGAGTGCCAAACTCGCGTCTTAAACGACATCGGACACCTCATAAGGGCATTGTTTCATCGACAATCAAATGATCAAGCAGAACGATTTGTGGACGCGTTGAAAAAGGTCGTCAAAAATCGCGACGAACTTGGATGGATACAACAAGCACTAGGCATATTCCTGTTAACATAGCGAAGTACGCCCAACAGGGCTCTGCCAGATCAGAAGACGCCATCTGAGGTCATATTTGGTGGCAAAATTCACACATGTCTCGAGCTGATGATAAGAACTCCAGGGCCAAATTCCGTCAACCGCTTACAGCCGAGGTCTTCTAGTCGGAACGACACTGTTTACGCTAAGCCTTATGGTCATAATGATTGGAAATGGGTTCCTAGTCGTCAAGAAGATCGGAGATGTAATGTCTAAAGACAGGATCCAAGACCGCCGAATGCTGCGTTGCCATATCAACCAGTTTCCGAGTCGCCTAGCTTTCTCTTGCCAGCATTCGCTACTGTTTGACATTCTGGAATCCACCACGCACGCCTACACCATCGCTTGTTTCGAATGGATCTGCGCGGATCCCATATTATCGGTTTTCCCTGATTTAGAAGCTAAGCAAACGTCAGGAGCTTATGCGGCACAAATAGTAGATCCAAAAACATTTGAGCGACAATTTTCGATAACTTTGGTACCGTACTTCGAAAAGTCAGATCAGTTCAAGATGCGACCTGATTATTATGCGCCCTCTCCTCTCGTTTGAACACAGCGCCTGTAAAATGTGCAAAGCTCGTTAATCATTCGTTTCTGTTTTCTTTCCTCTTTCCAGATGGGTCCGCGTCGAATGGGACAACGGATCGACGAACTCGTATCGTATGGGCAAAGAAGGCCAGTACGATTTACGCTTGGCGGACAGTGCCCTGAAGGCGCTCTCACCGGACAAGGATAGCGAGAAGGACGAATTGGTCGATCAACACCTTTACAATGAATCCCATCCTACTAAGTTGCTGCGCAATTTATGCATCAAAACACTGCAAATGATCTTCGCTTCCGTTGGTATGCACGCCGAAAGGATGCAGGAGAACTCCCTGCGAAGTGTAGCTTCGATGTTTCGTGCTATCCTGACCAACAGGATTACCTATTGTAATTTTGGGATGGAACAGTGGACGACACTTGGCTTCCTGAGGGCAATATCGTCCTCTAAAGCGTTGTCGAAACACCTAACCTCTCCGGTTTGGATTGAACTTGCGTTCGACATTTTAAATTCACCGATCACCTGCAAGAAGGATGTCTACAAAAAATTGCACTGCTTAAGACTACTACAGTCAACTCTCGTCAATTGGACCCAGGACGAAGCGGATCGAGTGGATGATATTATTCTTAAACTGTTCGAAGTCCTCGGGAGAATCAGCATGTACTGTCCCAATGATCTATCGCTATTAAACAATTCAGCGGATATTAAATCCAGGGTGCTGTATAGTGCCTCGCACACGGGCACGATTGCGGAGGAAATTATTGTTCTCGTTCGAAAACTGCACACGCTCCCACTGTGGAATGAGAACATTAATGCGTTCATTTCACAGAAGCTTTGCCTGGTGGCTGATGTTTTTCTGGTGCACGAATTAGATATAAATTTCGAAGGAGAAAAAGCCGCTATCATGGGGACTCTCTGCACGATCGGGGGATGCGATTCCAGACCTAGGCTAGGATTGAACTTAACTCTCGATGGTGTACGTGGTACTATCTCTCGAATGACCAAAAAGGGAAAGGTTGTGATGAATGTGCACTCGATGGCGGATACCAAAAAGATTCCAATATTCAAAGTTTCCGAATGCGCGGATGTGGGAGCGTTCAGTCTGTCGAAGTTGACTATTAACGAGATGCTGCTAAACTCGTGGGCTGTTTTGTTCTACGGAATAGGACAAACTCCGATGAATGTGGCTAACAGTATCAACACACAGCTACTGCTCACGCAACAGATTAACTTCTCTGCTGTTAAAGCTACCAAAGTTCTATTTCGCCAACAGAGTCTGTTGAGGAAAATTTTGCGCCAAAGATCACCTGGAATTACTCGTAGTTCCTCGAAGGAGAGTCTGTCAGATCGGGACGCTAGTCCGGAGGATGGTAAGAGTCGAAGTGAATCAAACACCTCAGAGGAGTCTCAAACCTTCACCGAACTGTTGATTCAGACGGTTCTGATTAGAGCAACGCAACCAAGTCCTTTGAAAGCTTGTTACTCCTTTCAGGAGATGGAACTGGCAGCTTTGAATATTTCGCAAATGCTAGCCAATTTCGTCAACAATGAACTGAATGCACCGTCGAACTCAAACAAACGTGCTTTTCCCATCAGTCAGCCAACGATGATTCACGGAGTGCCGATCTATAATAATGAATCGGCAGTGGAAGATGCTCAAACTCCATCAGGAGCCGAAGCTGCGGTTAGTTTGCCAACGGCTGGTGCGGTGGGCAATGTTACTGGTGCTCGAGGAACGGCTCGAAGAAGTCCTCCCAGTCCTCTGGTGGCCCAAATCATGGAGATGGGATTCACACGGAAATCCGTCGAAACGGCAATCAAGAGTTTAACACTGCATACGAATATAAAACCAACGGCCGAGCAAGTCGTGCAATGGATCCTGGAACATCCAGATGTTACGGCTAATTTGGGAGGAAAAGGCGATGACAATGATGCCCACAGCGACACAGAGAGCGTTAGTTCGGATACAATGGAAGGTGGCTCGTCGGTGCAGGATTCCCAAGCTGTCACATATAAATTGAGAGAGGACTTCAAGTCGACCGATCAATACGCAATGTACGTGCGTGGTTTCATTTGTCCGGGGATGTTGGTTCGATGCTGTCAGGATTTCGAGGAGATCCGGAAGGGTCATATTGGAACAGTTTTGAAGGTAGAGCCGGAAGGGTTGCATGATTTGAATGTTAGAGTGGACTGGCAGATGCATGATCGACCGTATTGGATGTGTTTCGTTCATCTGGAGTTGTTGGAAGCTCCGCCATTGGAGAACAGTTCCACGATCAGCGTTGGATCGCAGGTTAGAATACGAAACACACAGCACTTTCGCTATCGGCTGAATACCGTTCCTCGGGGAAGTATTGGGACTGTGAATTCAATCAACGGTAATGATGTTCAGGTTGAATTCCCACAGCAAACGGTTTGGAATGGCCATTTGAGTGAATTGGAATTGGTTTCGAGTTGTCTCCATACTGGAGGATCAGGTCAGGGCGGTATTTTTGATATTATAGACGATTGGTCTCGCTGCATCCGATCGTTAACGGTTTCATCTAACGAAACTTCGGCTAAGTACCTGCTTGATCGCAGTACCAATTACTGGCAAAGTTCCTCCACCCAGGGAAAGCACTGGATCCGACTGGAAATTCATGATCAAGTTTTTATTCAAACTCTGTCGATCATCGTCGATCCAGATGACTACTCGCATATGCCCTCATTAGTTGTAATCCGAGGGGGTGATTCTGTGGCTACCCTTAAAGAACTTCATTGGGTATCGATCAACCCAACCGATGTGGTCGTCCCACTACTAAACGATTGTAAGCAGTACTACGCTTGGATTGAGATTCTGGTCAAGCAGTGTCGCAACAACGGGATCCAATGCAAAGTTCATGGAATCAACATAATCGGGAAGCGGAAGCAAACCGATCTGGAGATGATGCTACAGAATGCCTCCTTTCTGGCAACAGAAAATGACGCAACAGCAGAACCAAGTTACACCACTTCCTCCAACTACGCCGACGAGCAGTCAGCGAATGAGATCACTTCCAAAGTGTTGGTTTGGGGTCTCAACGACAAGGAACAGCTCGGAGGTTTGAAGGGGTCCAAAGTGAAACTACCTACTTATTCTTCGGTTTTAAGCCAGTTGAAGCCGATACACATTGCCGGTGGATCCAAGTCCCTGTTTATTGTGTCCCAAGATGGAAAGCTGTACGCCTGTGGAGAGGGAACTAATGGACGGCTAGGACTCGGTCATAACAATAACGTACCAACACCTCGTCCGGTTCCCATCCTAAATCAGTACGTCGTCAAGAAGGTGGCTGTTCATTCCGGTGGAAAGCATGCAATGGCGTTAACACTAGATGGAAAGGTGTTTTCTTGGGGTGAAGGTGAAGATGGTAAACTGGGTCATGGAAATCGAATGACCTTGGAAAAACCGAAACTTATCGAAAGTTTACGAACCAAGCGAATTCGGGATATTGCGTGTGGATCAAGTCACAGTGCCGCGATCACCAGTTCAGGGGAGCTATATACTTGGGGTTTGGGAGAATACGGTCGATTGGGTCATGGCGATAATTGTACGCAGCTAAAGCCCAAACATGTTACCGCTTTGCAAGGCCATCGTGTAGTTCAGGTTGCCTGTGGTAGTCGTGATGCACAGACACTTTGTATGACCGAAGAAGGATTGGTGTTTTCGTGGGGAGATGGAGACTTTGGAAAACTAGGGCGTGGCGGATCGGAAGGTTGTTCAGTACCGCATCAGGTCGAACGTTTGAATGGCGTTGGAGTGCTGCAGATTGAATGTGGTGCTCAATTCAGCCTCGCTTTGACCAAGTCCGGGGAAGTGTGGACTTGGGGTAAAGGCGATTATTACCGACTAGGTCACGGAACCGACCAGCATGTAAGGAAGCCCACCCCAATTCAAGGATTACGCGGAAAGAAGGTTATTCACGTCGCAGTTGGTGCTCTCCACTGCTTGGCAGTCACCGATAATGGTCAAGTGTTTGCTTGGGGAGACAACGATCATGGCCAGCAAGGATCTGGTAATACAGTCGTAAATAAGAAACCAAACCTTGTTCTTGGATTAGATGGAGTCTTTGTGAATCGGGTTGCCTGTGGTAGCTCCCATTCAGTTGCTTGGAGTTTACCGCAGAATCCAACTGAAAAGGATAAAAAAGAACCGGTACCATTCGCAGTTACCAAGGATCCATTGGGTAGCCACAGTCTAGGAATATACGCTTCCGACACAGAACCTACCACTCTTCAACCACAGGCTGGGGTACCTAATACGAAACAGCAAAGACCATCTCTGTCGGAAAGCGTACTCTCACTGGAAACGTACGGCGCAAGACAGGCCGCTCTTTCACATATATTGAACGCGATGAGTATTCTGCACGCAAGATCGTGTATTATTGCTGCCCTAACCGGCCACTCACAGCTGAACATGCAGGATAAGGGGGCCGAAGGATATACGGAAACGCGTCCGATCACTCCGGTGTCTGAAAACGATTTGTACGAAGCAAAGGTGGATGGAGAAGTTACCAAGCAGCAAAACGATGTCATTGCCCATGGAGGTGGGGAGGCACCGGCAGATGTTTCCGGACTAACGGTAAGTAGTTAGTAGTTAGAATCTGAGTTGATTATTGAACCGGCTGTTTTCAGTCTAATGACATCAACGACTGCGACATTCCGATTGTGTCTGGCATGAACAATACCTTAAGCGCTTACCGTAGTCTCACTGGATCTCTTTCGCTGTCAGCGTCAATTTCAAGCTGTAACGCCACACAGCGGCACTCGAAAATGTCGGCAAGTGCTATGTCCGTTATGGCTGCCACTATGACCCACCACGATGAGGTAAATGTTCTCTGAATATTTCGATCCAATGGCATTTGGTTCATAATTTTTTTTATCTAGATAATGAACGAAGTGCCCATAGCCCATGGTTTAGATGATTTCACCGTTTTGCTTGGAGAGTCCGAGGCAAAACATTTGATTGAATTGCTGAAACTGAGTGTAAGTGGACGGACTGGACCAGCGAAAACTTCTGAAACCATTGCGAGCACATTAATCGCGCTGGCCAGGAGTAACACGACGATATCCAATATGCTCATCGAGACATGCATCACAGAGCTGGAAGACCTGTGCACCTCTAGGCATTCACTAGGGAAACTACCGAAACCGGTAGTTCAGGAAACGAGCCATCCGTATATTGATGACATAACACTTGTTGGTAAGTATTCGCTGTCTACGAAATGATTGCACAACATGAAAACAACTTCGTCAAAAATAGTCATGTTGGTTCTATTCGGGTGACTTACCGGAAGGTCTGGTAATAATCTGGTATGAAGCTAATAAGGTCTCTGTTGCGGTCACATAAAACAATTCATTCCATTGCGCTTTCCCCAATCAGTCTAAGGCGGTGGTTTCCTTGGCTGTATCAAGAAGTTATTCCCCAGTTCTCCAGATTCATAGTTATTTGTCGCCTCCCAGGGGACTTTGACCCTACAATAATCAATCCACCTCTCTTGTGCATCTCTCCTCCTGTCGGATTAATTTCGAGAATCACTTTTACCGGGTTCTAACGACATGCTCAGCCCCCTGCAACCACCTAATTCCCGATGTACGCGCGATGGGTAGTTCTCAAGCAACTGTTGCAATTCCTGACTATTTTTTCTGCGCGGCATTGGGGATCGTGGGTTGCCTATTTATACTTCCGGCCATCATATCCAATTGAAGATACACATGGTGTAGAAAGTGCACTAACGACCCGGCAATCATTTTTCATAGAATTGTCTGCTCAGGAAATCATATTTCGTAGCCACACATACCGTGTGATGCCAGTGATAGGAGGAGAAAATGAGGAAAATGGTGGAAGCGCAGTGGGTACAAGGCCAAGTGCTCCTTGGTTGGTACCAAAATGAGAGGCAAGGGGCAAGTCTAAAGGGTTATGCTCGGAGTCTGGAAGGAGAGTTCAATACCCTGCTATTCACACTTTTGAGGTTTTAACTTGGAGCTATATTAAGCCGGGTCCTATCTGGGCTGCTGCTAAAGTAGGATCTGGCGGCGTTTGTGGGTCAAAACCTGCCTCAATGGCCACGGACGAAAACGACATTCGTAACATAGCAAATTTATGGTGTATATTATTTTTAACACCAATTAAATTTAAATAATTTCTCATTCTTCTGTTTTAGACATCACAGATGGTAAAAAGATTTTTTTGATGGAAACAGATTTCAATGTGGCATTACTACTGCTAGCTGCTCGTAGTCGAGCAGACTGGACGATGTTTCGTAAAGCGTCGGCCTCTCACTGCGAGTTTTCTGTACGCTCGGCTGTTCAACAAACCCACTGCTTGGCTAAATATTAGACGTTTAAGACGACATGTTCAGACATGCACAATTTTTGAGCGGAATACGTTGATAGACAAAAATTCAGTAGTTTTAATTTGGGAAGCTTTGGACGCCAGAGCAACACGTAAAATATCGCGATTGAATTTGCAAGAAAGGTTCTCAATGGAAACGCAAACGGTAATTGTGAACGAAGCAGTATTACTGGTATGCAAGGTACCAGGAGATGGAAACTACTGGTGTGTAAGGTGCCAGGCGATGCTTATTTGCACCGCTAGCCCATCAGGTTTGGAACTACTTCCCAAGTACGGAACACAACTAATCTTTCCAGAAAAGGTAATTATATTATTTAATTGTTTGGCAACTTAACCTTTGCGATCATTCACTGTATAACAGATAAGCATACTAATGCCCCAGCAGCTAATCGACCACTACTTAAATCAACTTACAACGCGACGATTTTGGATTGGTGAGGAAATCATAAGAGTGGCCAACAACTTCGGGTACGGGATAATATAACAATAGGAAACCTGAAAACAGATGTTCGTTTCCAGAAACAACGAGAGGCATCAACACAAATAGTGGCTCTACAGGCTCGTTTCCGATAACATCGTTGTCGCCAGGTCCAAATCCGGATCCGGACTATTCACCACCAATGAACAATCCACAACCACTCGAGCACATTATCCCCACGAATCGTTGGCCAGCTGATGTGGATTCACACGAAGTAACCCAATATGACGATATTCAAGAACCTACACTACCATCCATAAGCATAACGAATAGCTTTGTTATGGGAACATGAAATGTAGATAGATTCTCCCAAGAAAACGACCGAGCACTGATAGACCAATTTATACGATCGAACAGAGTAGCAGCGGCATACCTGCAAGAAACGCAGATGATAACATGTATAACAAGCACATCATCATTCCAATGGTACGACGTCAACAAACAACCACGAAGCGCAAGGATGGGCAGTGGAATGGCTATTGCAGTCTAAAGCGACCTATCACACAACTTTAAATTTATACGGATATTAGATAACGAATGAGCGGTGTTTCTATCAGTGATAGGAGAACAACTAATCATAGTCTAGCTACACCCGATCATCGGGTGGGCAAGCAAACCCTGAATACAACATCCTACAGACATTTCTAAGTCGCCTCTCATTACGCCAACGGTCAAACATATTCACGGGACACTTCAATGCACATGTCGGCTACAGGGATTTACACCCCGCCAATCGGACAAAGGTCGGAAAATATACCATCCATGGAGTAACGCGAATGGAGACGGACTTAAAGACATCTTACTTGGTTACGATCTTGCACTATGCAGTTCATTCCCACCGTTTTACGCACATGGAACCGTGGTAATAAATGCTCACAGGTAGATCACATAGCAACTCCCCGCATCTCCCCATTCCAGAAACCACAATATAAATGCCTCGACGGATTTTTTAGACCATCGCAAGTTAACACTAGCCGTACGTCATCGTCTTTCCAATAATGCAGTAGAAAGAAGCAAGCAACAGTCTAACCAACAATTAAGCATGAAAGAGAGCACAATCACAATGCCAAGTTACACTGTTAAACTCAAGAGTAAGTACTTGAAAGCCAGCAAAGCAAAAAGTCAAGCATATGAAGAGCACCAGAAAGAGAAAATTAACCATTTTTTTCAAAAACCTGGAAAACTATCCAGTATTAGATAGGGTTCGTCTAACATTCAAATATCTGAAGCGCAACCGCCGCCAAGCAACGAAAAGTTTTGCAACATATATCATCATTCGTAGCTGGGAGGAGAAACTACTGGCTAGTCCGGACCTTTTGAAGTGACTATTACCAGGGTCAACGGCACCACCGGCAGAATCAGGTTCAACGCTCTACCGCATCCGTACCGTAACTTCATGATGTTGCGTAATAGCCCAGCAGAGCGGTAGGAACAGATGGAGCACGCCGAAGAATCAATCAAATATGAACCCAAAAACCTACAGCAAGAAACACACAAGCTGCTACAACGGATCTGGAAAAATAATGAAGTTCCTTCCCATATGACGGAATCTATACATGTGCCCCTTCCGAAGAATCTAAGACCAAAGGGGTAGAGGAATACAGAAGAATAACATAATCTCTGGTAATCTACGCAATTTACTTCAGGTATTGGAACAACTCGAGCAACAGCCGAAGATCAAATATTCATTGTAAAGCAACTGCTAGACGAACGTTGGCTCAAGGGACGTATCACATATGTCAGGCTTTCGATACCATTGACCTGTGAGTAGTTCCAAGCACACTTATGAGATTGAGAGACCCTGCATACGTAATAAATCGCATAGTTTCCTCCTGCTTAACCGAGCAGACCCATCTACAATGAGTATGGCCAAAGAACAGAGATTTACAACAAAGTCAGAGGAATCAAACATCAACATCTCTCGCCCAAAACTGTTTTTATACCATCTTGACTGAACACTTAAACGCTTGCAGGAAATAATATCAGAACTATTTGGGGCCCACGAAAACAGGATCAAATCTCCGTGCCTAAGGGTGTATGCCAACATCATCGTGATGGTAGTAACGGACCTATTGCAAATTCCACAACTACTTAACCTGATAGGGCCTTCTCTGAAGGATTATGGCCTGGAGTTAAACGTGAAAAACAGAAATACTTATCCGTGACCCATCCCAACCAGAAATAAATGAACTTGTCCATGAAAGATTATTTGGAAATTACAAACAACGCGTGGTGTCAAAACATCGACATTTTGGTGCTTACATGACCAGCACTCTAAAACGTCGGGAAACGGTATCAGACCGCGTTCAAAAAGCACTTCCAGCAAAGCAAATTCAATCGCATCGTTTGTAAGAACGTTAAGGCTTCGATGCAAAACTTCCCGTAAGATATGCCATGCAGTGATAACCCCGATATGCCTTAAAAGGTATCAACGTTAATCAAGCACAACAGAACAGATTACGCGTTGTGGACCTACAAATTGTATCAGAATTGTACCACGACTCACGCAATGACTCTCACGAACAGCACCAAGCATATTTAACGGCTTCGGACATGGAAGCAATCCTGAAAGGTCGCGCAATAGAACGGAAAATAAAAATGACCCGACTCTTATAATGGGCACATCTACAACGAATGGAAGAAAGAAATAAAAAAGCTTGCGGCCGAGTATCAGATACGAACTCGGTCGACTGTCCAAAATTGGAACACCTGCGTAGAATAGGATATGGCTTGCATCAATCTATCGGCGGCCTACCTGAGGGAGTAAGTAGAGGACCGTGAAAGATTCAGGGCCTTTGTAGGTCGCATGCTATTCCAAAAACTGTGTGAAGAACCCACATAAGATGAAGACGAAGACGATATCCCAGAATTTCCTTGAAGAACATGACAGCGTAGAGAACTTTAGAGGATTCGAGGAATCGGATGACTAATTAACAAATGATAATAAAAACAATTTATCCGCATTCACGAGACCCAGCAACATATAAATCCAATTACAAACACCAGTCTACCAGGGTGCGGGCTAAGAAATTACAATGATACTAGTGGTGCGGGGTAATAAAAAAATTAACACGAATCTACAATATGCTTGGGGAAGCGTATTTTGGATTTTTTTTCTGCGAGACATTGTTAAGTAATGGCACCAAACAAACAATATTCCATAACGAACATCAGGTAACGTCAAAGACAGCGCAGTGAGATTAAGGCCAAGTTCCCTCTGGGTTGTGCAAAACTGAGAAGCAACATAAATTTATGCACAGAGAACAGACGTCCATCTCAAGAGTAAAAGTTAAGTAAAAAGTACTCATCCAGACAGTGGACCACACAATTGTTGTACAAGTGACTGCCATAATTCCTATTGAGATAGTAACATATTAAGTTTCAAATTATAGAATTGGTAGAATTTACTTAATAGTCGATTAATCCGCTTCAGACCTAGGGAACATAGTATACTCTCGGTAGCCGGCTGCCCAGAGTTTAAAAATAACCAAAAACTAAACAAGATCATCTCTTTTTCGAGTGATCGTGCACTCGAAGACTAACTAAACAACTACCTAATAAAATATGCTTTACAGGTCGCATCGTTTGCTTGGAGCGAATCCTAGACCTGATACCCTTCCAAACCACCAACTCCGCGACACCTATGGAAGAGTCTGATGAATCGTCGTCCTTCCGTTAAGTAGGTGGAGCATCAACACTTCCTGTCTACCTTATCCTTTATCCTTCCCCGTGAACGATGGAGATGGGGGCGGCCGGCAATGATGGCTATCATGCTGTTGAGGTTTTAATATGGGTCGGATTGGTATGAATTCCTACTTACCACTTCCTAAGCAACTCTTATTAGATAATCAGCAGTCAAACATGATGAAGTCAGTGTGCAATCCGCCAAAATCATCGTCACAACGCAACGCAACGCAACGCAACGATTAATCCGCTTCAGACCTAGGAGACCTAAAAGGAGATCAGGAAGAATACAGAAAGCGGAATCAATGCGCAGTTTTAATTGCATTACTGACGACTTAGCACGCGTTGTTAGGAGCAGGATACGTTGGACTAGACAAAATGGAGGACTTCCCAAGTAACAATTCAAATTTTATAGTACGCTACAAGTATAATATAAGTTTTATGAGTTGCTATAAAACTACCATAAAACCCCAATTGTTACTAGGGTTGACGTTACACACCTTGAGACAAACAGGCGCGAAATCTAGTATTCCTCCTTTATTTATTTTTGTTAACGTGACTTTAAATTATTTTCATTTGTCATGCAGTACTCCTCCCGAGGACCGGTGTTTACTTGGCAAACAGTCGCTCTGAATTTATTCAAATAATACTTTCAAAAAATTCCACTGATCAATAATCAAGTTTATGAAGTAACGGATCTTCCTGAAAATCACTAATTCAATTGTATGTAGTGCAATCATTTCGTGGATAGACAATAATGTTTACAGTACTGGTATCTAACACATACGATTCTTTTTTCTTTAAGGTCACGTCAAGATTCCCGGAGCGGACTCGCTGCGCATCGAGTTCGACAGCCAATGCTCGACGGAGCGTCGAAACGATCCACTGATCATCATAGACGGTGCGGGGCGCGTTGTTGCCACCCGATCCGGTCGTGAGTGGGCTCAATGGGCTCCGGAGATACGAATTCCTGGCGATGAAATGCGCTGGAAATTTACCAGTGACAACTCCGTCAATGGTTGGGGATGGCGTTTCTTTGTGCATGCTATTATGCCAGAATCTTACTTGCAGGAGTTGGGTTCTGATCGAACCGTACTTTCGCAACCGTCTATAGCCATGGTGATGGCATTGCTCGATTCCACGCTTGTTCCTCATGGAGGAAACACGCTGATTCGCCTAGCGGCAGCTTTATCTCAGTGTGCGCAGCTAAGCTCTCTCACGGTTGTTCAACGGATCTGGTCCCTTAGAAAAATGCACCAATATCTGACAGCGAAAGATGCCCCACGCGTTCTCGAACCAGCTATGGTTGAAATCCTAAGCCCTCTGATTCCAATCATTCTTCGACAGTATGAATATGAAGAGCCACAGGTTCGGAGCGGCCTTCATCTGATGCATTCGGAGTATTTTAAGACGTTGGTTGCATTGGCGTGTGACATGCAACTGGATTCGTTGTTACCTCATGGAGACGCTCATAAGTGGGCATGGTTTCGTCGGTACTGTTCAGCGGTACGAGTAGCTCAGTCACTCATTCGGAGAGTGACACTTCCACCTACTTTCACGTTGGAAGTGCGCAAAAAACTGATAGAAATTGCATCCCCTGCAGCAAACCCCGTACTACAAACAACCGGCAACACCAGTCTTACAAGCAGTAACTGTTCCTTAATACAACATACATCCAGTGCGTCAAGTCTTAGTCAACATGGATTCGATCTGGTAGGATCCCTACACGGAAGCGAGATAGAATCAATTGATACATCCAAATATCTACACGAAGATCACAACTATTTCACTCCACAGTATGACTCCCAGTTGTTGCAATGGTTTAACCGGAGACCAGAGGATTGGGCATTTTCGTGGGGTGGGGCCAGTACGATCTTCGGCTGGGGTCATAATCATCGTGGTCAACTTGGTGGATTGGATGGGAGTCGCATCAAAATGCCGACGCCTTGTGAAGCATTGAGTTTGTTGCGGCCTATTCAGATTGCCGGTGGAGAACAAACTTTGTATGCTGTTACACCCGATGGAAAGTTATACGCTACTGGATACGGAGCCGGAGGTCGATTAGGAATAGGAGGAACAGATTCAGTATCGACGCCTACGTTGGTGGAGTCTCTGCAGCATGTTATCATCAAAAAGGTTGCTGTAAATTCTGGAGGGAAACATTGCTTGGCACTGTCGTCCGATGGAGAGGTGTTTTCCTGGGGAGAAGGAGAAGATGGCAAGCTGGGTCATGGAAATCGGGATAGCTATGATCGACCGAAGTTAATCGAAGCTCTCTCCGGGATCGGAGTTGTGGATATTGCATGTGGGAGCGCACATTCAGCTTGTATAACTTCACAAGGTCATGTACTAACCTGGGGAAAGGGAAGATATGGTCGATTGGGACACGGTGATTCAGAAGATCAATTACAGCCAAAGTTGGTGGAAGCGTTGCTGGGATACCGAGCCATTGATATAGCTTGCGGATCGGGCGATGCGCAAACCTTATGTATTACGGATGATGATAACGTATGGAGTTGGGGTGATGGGGATTATGGCAAGCTGGGTAGAGGCGGTTCAGATGGATGCAAGATCCCTATGAAAATCGAGAGTTTGGCAGGGCTTGGTGTTGTTAAAGTGGAGTGCGGGTCACAATTCTCCGTTGCCTTGACACGATCGGGTAGCGTTTACACTTGGGGTAAAGGTGACTATCACCGGTTGGGTCACGGAAACACCGATCACGTGCGTCGTCCGAAGAAGGTAGCTGCCCTGCAAGGAAAGAAGATCATATCCATTGCAACGGGATCGCTTCATTGTGTTGCTTGTAGTGATTCGGGAGAAGTTTTCACCTGGGGTGACAACGACGAGGGACAGCTTGGGGATGGCACGGTCACAGCCATTCAACGACCTCGGCTTGTCCAGTCTCTGCAAGGCAAACACATCGTCAAGGTTATTTGCGGTTCGGCTCACACGTTAGCATTGTCGACATATCAACTTAGCGAAGCCGTCCGTCCTCCGCCCTCTCCACCGTTGGAATATGATCTCGTTCGAGATATTGCTCCGGAAGTTCTTCACGCTCGGCTCGTACTACTCCATCATTTCTCCGAGCTTATCTGCCCTTGCCTCTCGATGCTCCCTATTTCCGGTGAACTATCTCTCGGTGCTTTGAAGGACATACTGGTATACTCGATCAAGGAAGCTGGCTTCCGGAAGGTCATACAAACAACAATGGTGCGCGACAAACCGCACGGACCGGTTATCGAGCTAAACCGAATTCAGGTCAAACGGTCGAGGATGCGATCAGGTAACGGACTTGCCGGAGTTGATGGAATGAAAAGTGTGTTTGGTCAGATGGTTCAGAAGTTGCCGTTGCTCACCCAGGAGGCTCTGTCAATGCCACATCGAGTGTGGAAGGTCAAATTTGTTGGTGAGAGTGTAGATGATTGCGGCGGAGGGTTCAGTGAATCCATTGCGGAAATGTGCGATGAACTGCAAAACGGAAGCGTCCCGCTTTTGATTCAGACGCCCAACGGACGTGGGGAAGCTGGTGCTAATAGGGATTGTTTCTTACTGGATCCGACGTTGAATTCAGTGCTGCACATGAACATGCTAAGATTCCTCGGGGTGCTTATGGGTATTGCCGTTCGAACCGGATCACCGTTAAGTTTGAAGTAAGTATGGGTTTAAGGTGTTCTTTAATGTTTGGGTAATGAGAATGTTTTTCCCCAGCAGTTTGGCCGAACCTGTTTGGCGTCAACTTTGCGGAGAAACCTTACGCCCTTCTGATTTGACCGAGGTCGACAGAGATTACATTACCGGATTGTTGTACATCAGAGACATAGAAGATGATCCGAAGGCGTTTGCTTCCATGGAGCTACCATTCTCAACACCGTCGGCTAAGGGTCACGAGGTTCCTCTCTCCACTAGGTATGTTCGGTCTGTAATAAGTACAACAAAACACAGAGTGTTGACGGATTATTTTTCCATTTACAGATTCACTAAAATCACCCCCGACAATCGGAAGGAATACGTCAAACTGGCACTGCACTATCGCATCCACGAATTCGATGAACAGGTCAAAGCCGTCCGGGACGGTATGTCCAAGGTCATTCCGGTGCCACTGCTCTCGCTATTTTCCGCCGTCGAACTACAGGCCATGGTGTGTGGGTCTCCGGACATTCCACTCTGTCTGCTGAAAACCGTTGCCACGTACAAGGGTGTGGAATCCACTGCTCCGCTGGTCGGTTGGTTCTGGGAGGTGATGGAAGAGTTCACCAACCAGGAGCGTTCGCTATTTCTACGGTTCGTTTGGGGACGAACGCGACTACCGCGTACCATCGCCGATTTCCGTGGGCGTGATTTCGTGCTACAGGTGCTGGACAAGTACAACCCGCCGGATCATTTCCTGCCGGAGAGCTACACCTGCTTCTTTCTGCTGAAGATGCCACGATATTCGTGCAAGGTGAGTTTTATTTTTATTCCTTCCAAAGGCGGACGTATGTTTTCTTTCAATGCGTACAAAAGGTTGTAGATTTAGGATTGATCACAGCTTTTTCTGAACAATTCAATGTCAATTGTAGATGTTTTGTAGAAAAGTAATAATCAGCCGGTAGGTAATGTAGGTGGTCATCGAGATAAACTAAATTTATCGCCCGGAATACGAAGGACGTAAAGACAGATGGTGGAAGTTCAAGTGTATCTTGAAGAAATCGGTGGACACATTAGTACTGCGGAATTACTGGAGATAAAACGATGACGGGATAAAGCATACGAAGCGTATCGACAGCAGAACTCAAATTTCGCATAGACCGTTTACAAAGTGTATCGCAATGAGTATTCGTGTACCCGGCGTCAAAGTCAAATGGAGTATGTATGTGCCACGTAATATTAATGAGCAAAAAAGTAACAGTAAAGAATTATGGAGGATTTTGATGCAGCGGAGTCCCAATTAGGTCAGACCGGACTAAGTGACAATTTATTGATTTCAAGAAAAACGAGTTTAAAGTTTAAATCGCAGCACCCTTTACACTATAATTGGAAATTGATTTTCGCCTTAAATCTTGCTTATTGTTACATATTTCAAATCTGGCAAAAGTCGAAAATAGCTGAAGAAATCCTTTATTAAGTGCTATCATTATCTCATTTTTTGATGTTTTGCGACTTAGTCCGGTCTGACTTAACACCGACCAATTGATTAGTGGAATGTCCACGAACCAGCGTTTTGAGCATTTTGAACCCACAACATAGCAAAAGCTAAGGTCACCTATTTGGGCATTGGATGCAAAGATCGGTTCGGCACAGTTTCGTGGTAAAAATGGATCAAACGTGAAAATTTTCATCCCGGTGTTAAACTTTATTTTTTCGAGATTCAGCGATTGAAGATATATCCCCGACTATCCCCGTAATATAGTAAAAATAGAGCAACTGAAAAAAAAAAATGAAGAGAGATAACGTAACAAAACTACGATGAGCGAGTTCTTACGTTACGCAAGCGAAAACAACGGCCATCCCGAAAAATTCACAGAATGTACCTAACACTCCTGAGGAAAACAGGCTCACTCATATGGAGCAGCGCAAAAAAAAGTGCCACCCGATGGCACAAAAAAATAAAAGTGACCAAACACACGAGATTCTACTGGAACAGATCGATACACAATTGAATCAGCCTAGACACCCAGTCCAAATAGGCAGGCTCCTTTCCGCGGCCAGCTTCAAAGAGTTTGTCGAAACAACGAAAATCGGTAAATTCCGTTACAAAGTAGCAACAAACCTCAAAATCTTTTCACATACAATCGCATTGGGTTCCATTGGATCTAAAGAAGGAGGAAACAATTAACAACATTGAAGCGGAATCAGAGATTCTTAAAATCGAAAGAATCAAGCGAAAGGACAAGGATTGAAATCTAGTACACATACACAGTTTGAAAATGATGCTAAAAGCCCAGAAGGTCGCTGGCAAGGTCACAATATACGGCTGCAATTTCAAAGCAAAAATCTATGTGCTCCCGATCAGACAACGCGCAAAGTATTGGGGATTCGGACACAGCACCAAATTCTGTGTAGCCAAAAGAAGATGTGAACAGGAGACCACGAAGTAAACGACTGCAAAAAACCGCAAACTGCAAACGTTCCCATAACGCAAGCGCCAACGAATGTCCGGAAAGACGCAGAAGGCAGCAAATACTACAGGAGATGAGAAGAAAGCAAATAAAATATACAGAGGCGGAACAAAACTTCCCAAGACTAGCCAACCGATTCAGAACCCTTGACGAAGAAGAAGCATACCCCTTCCTCGACGACATTCCACCTAGTAACTACAACGGTCGCTTCACTCACAGCCAACGAACTTCACCGATCAGCCCGCAAAGTGAGCTAAATCCAGGAACGAAGGAAAAGAATTCGAACGCTTCATCCATAATTTTAGACCTGACTTTTTAGCGGAAGTAAGGTCAAGGAACTGGCTGATGGACCTACAAACAAAAATCGTAGGTAGCTAGAATCTGAACAGCGAATTCGGCAATAAACATGGACAAACTTCTCATCGAGATGGGAGCAGATATACAAAATATCATCGACAAAAATGTAATCCATCAGCAAAACGAAGGCAATGACAGAATCAACCAACAGCACCTCAGTGGAGTGTAAATAGATCGCCATCCTGCATCACAACGTCCTAAGCATCAGACCAATGGACACAAGGGAAGAAATCAGCCAGTTCATGGAAATTTGGCTAAAGAAAAACGAATCATTCACCCTAAAGCAATACACACGCGACTCGAGTCACAAAGAAGAAATCCAGGCTATGGAGGAGTGGGTATTAGACCGGCAAAAATTTGGCCTTTTTTTCGGAACACTAATTCGAATGGTAATTGGTAATGATAGTCTTATGCAAAATATGAGCTTTTTCCGATAGCTCTAGTTCACCCACAAGAGGTTTCATGTTTCTATAGTAATATATACATGTTCGGTGGTAGATCAGACCGTGTGACAGTGACAGTGACATTGATTTCGAGAAAAACGCGTTTAAAGTTTGAATCGCAGCATCCTTTACATTATAATTGGAAATTAATTTTTGCCATAATTCTTGTTCATTGTTTCATATTTCAAATCTAGTAAGTGTGGAATGTAGATGAAGAAATTCTTTATCCAGTGCTATCATTAACTCATTTTTTGATGTTTTGCGACTTGGTCCGGTCTGACTTAACACCGACCATATGGAAACTCGGAAATTTCACAGTAACTCTGCGTACCTCAAAACTTACGGCAGCGTAGTTTACTTTATAACGAATAGTTTTGATGAAGATCGCATATTGATTGGAGGTTCCCCTAAAAAGTTATTTAGCTTTGAAGACCAACTGATTTTTTTTGAAATTACCTATTCTGAGCATGAGCGAGAAAGAGAAGCAACATATAAGTTTATACGAGAATATCTTTTTACTGTAAATTCGGATCAATTTGTAGCCTTCGGCAATGTTGATCCTTTCACCTTAAGCTATATATCTGCAGATTTTGGGACGCACAAGATGATACTGGCATTTCGTACTAAATTTATTGTTTCAATTGCCTATATTTTATATATTTTCACATACAACCTTCAAAACTCTTGTGAGTGAATTGGAGTTTTCGAAAAATGCTCATATTTGACAAGTGGTATGTGAAGCCAATTACCGTTGAATTCAACAGTGTTCCGAAAAAATGTCAAAATTGTTGCCGGTCTAGTGGGTATCCTCGTACATGAATCCATCAACTACATAACACTGGTCTAGGGAGACCTATTGCCACTAGAAGCCATAGCTACTAAATTAACAAAAGAGTTCGGCCCAATCACATTCATCTCGGTCAACGTGCCTCCAGATAGAATCAGATTCGGTGAACTCCGGGACAAAATCTCACAGCTTTTTGGAGTAATAGAAAGCCTACCGTGCGAAATACTTGTGGGAGGCGACTTGAACGCACATCACAAAAGCTGGGACCCGGTCTCCACGCAGTGCCCAAAAGGAATCCATCTGAACAGATTGATCGAGAAGTCAAAATTCGTTCTACTCAACGACGGAAGCTCAACATGCCTAACGACGCATGGACGAAACAGTCCGGTGGCCTTATTCTCCACAGACATATCGATAGCCACACCAGGAACAGCTGTAAAAACAGATTGAAAAGTTTTAGAGCACGAGTTTGGCAGTATTCATCTATCTATAGTAGTAAAAATAGGAAACGAAATGCCGATAGTACTCGGAGCCAAACCGAGAGTAAACACGAAAAAGCGATAGAATTGCTAAACTAGATACAACCTCAATTCATCTACGACTCGCTTGAAATGCAGAACATCTTCGAGTAGTGCGTCGGCAAAATTAAATACACAGTGAGAAATAAATAAGGAAATTATCTGAAAAAATGGTGGACAGAATAAATTAAGGTGGCTTCCAAAAAATCTAGACAGAAACAAACCCGGACATTACGCTGCTACGAAATGGCACTCACTGACACGGAACTAATTTAGCAACTTCGGAGTGACCACTTGGCTAAACCACGGACTACAACAAAAAATATGCGAAATGATAGGCAGAGTTTTTGTCACAGAGGAAATCTCTGAAAAAATGAAAAATAACGGACGTCAGATCAATCCACAAACCACAAATCCACCATCCAGCTTTAAAAAGACCAATCTTCCTTATGAATGTAAATCTTAAGCTCATAAATGCGGGGATAAAGGAACGACTGGCAGAAATCGCCGAAATTCAAGCTTCTCAAAACGTCCTCGGATATAGGAATAACTGCTCCGCAATAACATGTGTTAACTACCTAGTAAACAAAGTGAAGAAGTTACAAGAGGAATGAAAAATAGGAATAGCCATCTTTCTCGACATGTCTTAAGCTTTTGATTCATTCGAGCTCTAAACACTGTTAACCCCCTTAAAATCCCTACAAATTCCGAACAAGATCCTCTCCTGGCTACACACATACCTGCATCAAAGGCAGCGTAGAAATGGAGATTAGTCAAGGACTACCACAAGGCTGCCTGCTCTCACCGATCCTGTTTAATCTCAACACCACAACCCTGCACGACATTATGGAGGAGGGCTGCGAACTAATCCAGTTTGCAGACGATTTCGCGATACTGGTGGTAGGTGAGTCTTTGGACAACATTGAGGCATAAGCAAATGGAATATTTGTGAAACTAAACGAAGGACTAAGCAAACTGAACCTAAAAACCTAACGCAAGCAAAAGTGCGGAAATCGTCGGCTCGAAAAGGCACACTGAAGGACTAAGAGTTCGCTTGGGACGAGAAACAATCCAACTCAATAATACGCACAAATATTTGGGAGCCATGCTCGATAGGCTTCTTGTCTATAGAAATCAGGAAATAAAAACAGTAACGCAGGCCCAGAATCCCTTGTCAAAATTTAAAAGTATAAAGCCCAAATCTACGGTAGGGCGGCGAAGTCCAACATCCAGAGACTTCAAACAATCCAAAGTGCTGCCTTAAGAACGGCAATGCGCTACCTCAAAACTACACCTATACACGTCATCCACGCGGAAACGTGGCAGCTGCCAGTCAAAGAGATCGCAAAAACCACCCTAGAACCTAGAAAAGGAAAAGGATCTTTCCTGACAGCCATCAAACATAACGACATTGTATCGCAGATACATTCAAAGGATGGGACTATATCCTGGTACAACAGAAGGGCCTATTTCGGAATAGATACGGTAAACACCATCAAGCCGAATTTATTCGAAGGCCAAAAAGCAAAGCAGGAGTGTAACACCAAAGTTTGGCAACCACACTTCCTATCGGTAAGAGACAAGTACAAGAACTTCACTTTCCTGTACACGGATGTATCAAAAACAACATCTGGAACTGGCATGGCTTCGATGAAACGGACACTCTACCCCCAACGCAGAACTTCTAGCTATCTCCAAAGCTGTAGACTTTATATCGGAAAAAACTACAAAAAAGCAGCAACTTCACCGACTCTCAAGGATCATGCAAGATGCTACTGAACAACAGCATAATACAAGAAAACTTCATAGCATGGCAGGTAATAAAAAGGCTGAAATTGATGCGAAATAAAACAATTGTCGTCCAATGGATCCCAATGGATCCCGAGTCAGCAAGGGATACCAGGAAATGAAAAAGAAAAAGGAAAATGGCATTTCCAATTCATGAATGTGCCCGGGAATAAAATTTGGAGCCATGCGCCGGACCTTTGTTCGGGAGAAAAAATCATCCTAAACCGGATCAGAACTGGACATACCCTCACCAAAGAGCGCCTATATCATTGGGGATAGGAAAGTGACGAACTCTGCGATATTTGCGAGGAAACAGAGGACTTACAGCACATTCTATACTCCTGCACAAAATACAACAACTAAAGAGCGAATTACCCAATTCTAGAGTATTGCAAATCACTGCGAGATATACTAAAAGAAAACATTGAAAGCGACTTGAAGGAATTAGTCCAGTACCTGAAGAAAATTACCATACCATACTAGACCAACGCAACATATACCAACCACCCAAGCGCACTCCCACCAATGCATACACAGACTATAAACGGCGAGGTGGACCGGGAACGGTCTTAGCTGTCAAGTTCACTTGACACAGCAAAGGAAAAAAAACACCAATTCGGATGGCATTAGCTCCAGAGTGTTAAGAGATCCGCTTGACTGTATTGGAAATCTGCGACTAGACACGATTAAAGAAACACTAACAACAGCAGTTTTTGCCAGCTCATGAGAGGAGTAAAGGAGCAACTAACGCAGAGGTATTTGATCACTAAACATGCTTCCTCTTTACGAAAAATCGTTGGAATTGCTAAGAAACAACGGTATAGTCGGGTTATAGGGAAAACCGTTCTTGTGAAGCGGTTTCGAATCTGATTTTGGACAAAAGATTGCGTTTTTGCTGTTTTCCTAGATTTGAAACAAGCGTATAAGACGATTTAACGAAAGAGATTGGTGGATACTCCAACGAAGTATGCAATCACGGGAACAGCTCTTCAGTGGTTCTCGTCTTATTATTATCCTGGATCCAATGGACCAAGTGCAATTCTGTGTATTCAGATGCCAAGTAAATCGCAGTGATTGTTCCACAAGGAAGCGTCTTGGATCCCCTGTTATTTATTTACTACAATAACGACATGAAGAAAATTCTAAAGTACTGTAATATAAACTTGTTTGCGGTTGATGCTGTGATATCTATTACTCTCCTACAATGCTATTGGAGATACTGAAATGGTGTTCTAGAAAACAAAGTATATACTAGAAAACAAACTGTATACTATTTGAGAAAAATCGTTAGACAATGATTGTGTTAATGTTAAGATGAATAATAATGTGTTAGAACGTGTCAGTGAAATCAAACGTGCTTATAAATGAAAATGTATGCTTCAAAAACACATTTACTATACTATCAAGAAAATCGCGAAAACATATGGAGCTCTGTGCCGGTTAAGGTCGGAATTATCTCAATCGAATTTGATTCATTTTTACAAAACATTGACCACATTTTACCATTCCATAATATTGCTTGCCAATAAACAACAGATGAACCGTCTTCTGAAATTGTAAAACAGAATGATCAGACTTGTTTTACGATTCAATAAAGGAGCGTCAATTCGAACCATGTTGGATGCACTGCAACGGCTTTCGGTGAGGCAACGTGTTACATTTCTCACACGGCTCTAAATTCATAATGTGGTAACAGGGTTAGCGCCAGAATATTTGCAATCACGAATTTTACAGGGTAGAGATCTTCAATAAAAAACGGTACGCAGGCCCCAACATGCCAATCCTGTAACCAGATAGCCCCCTACGGAAAAACATGCGCCGAAGCAACTAGTCAAAACTCATCTACTACAGCCAAATCTAATAATAAACTACAAACAACGACCCAATTAATCAATAATGAAGGGGCAACGACCACTTCAACCGTTCCCTAATCAACAACTACCATCCCCAATAAAGAAGCAAATACCGACGAAGACAGATTTACAACAACGACTCGTAAGAACAAGAAACAAATAAGAACCTCTGACCGTGAACAGCAGAAAAAGCAGTACCGACGATGACATGGGCGACGGATAAGGCAACGAATGCTTCACCGTCAAGAAAAAGGATCTCAACACGCTGCAGCAAACTGCGTGAACAAGATCTGTCAGACAGACATTCTTAGTATTTTTCATTTTTACTTATTGTAAAATCATAAAAGATCCATGGCTCAGTTGTGCTAACGCATTGAGCTGTGTCAAATAAACCTATAGAGAAAAAAAGTTTGGCACTCGATCTGAAAACGACATAAGGGAAGCTCCGTATCTGTTGGCATCCACACAAAATTCATTGTTCTTCAAAGGGTCGAAACTTTGAAACATACTGCCAAGAGATATTAAGTATGAAACTAATGTGAATGAGTTAAAAAGAAAGTGTTTGTTATTCGTGAAAATTATGTGAAATATTTACTAGATGAATAAAATAATATCAATATCAATAATACCTTCAAGGATAATTGATATTAGATATAATAAAGACAATGTAAGAAATTCATGGTCAAAACCCAATCTTAACCCTCCTGAAGTCGCACTTCTGGCCCGCTGAATGAGCAGCCGCTGGTGCCGTAAGACGATTTTGCTAGATTTTCAGAGCAGCGTGCACTCAGTGCACTAGCGCGACTGCCGGAAGGTTAGCTGCATTATAATAGAAGAACAATATGCAGCGAACTGCTACCCTGTTACTACTCCAAGTCAGAAACACTGCTAAGCTGTGAAATGGATTTTCAGATATCTGAAAGTAACAGTCAGTAGCAGAAAGCAGAATACTCAGGGTGTGTTTTACACGCTAGCGGAGTCATCTCGGGAAATGTAAAAAGACCATTGATTGTAGGTCATCTACAATCACAGACATTCCAGCTGCAAGCGATTCTGATAGGCTGAGATAATATATGATATGAAACCAAAGATGTATTTACCAGGCAAAGCCCCTAGAAAAAATTCTTGTTCGGACTACAGACTAGAGCCCTGATGAAAGAAAAACAAGAAGCATTCAAGAGAATAACAGGGATCATAGCTTAAGGCGAAGTGTTAGGTTCATCCAATAGCAACTGTTATCTGTAAACAGTAATATTGTTTTAGTACTTATCCATCTTTGTACTAAAATACACGTTTTCCATTATTTTATTCCTTCATTTTCAGGCTGTTCTGCAGGAGAAGCTCAAGTATGCCATCTATTTCTGCAAAAGCATCGACACGGATGAGTATGCCCGGGTAGCGATGGGAGACCCAACAGAGGCTACTGGCAGCGAGGACAACAGCGATATCGAATCGGTAGTTTTATCATAGTCCGTTTTGTATGTCCAAGTGAGTTGAATCCCAATCCACTCTTTACTTTCAGATTGCTTAAATAGACAGTGAAATCGTGCCTCTGCCAGAGCTTATACGACTGATCACTATACAATCCAATTACCAAAAATAACTACATTTAAAAGACACAAATAGTAATTTTCTATATTTCTGATGAAAAAATCCTACTATTGAACACGACGTCCTTGTAAGCTGCACTATCAAGCGATCACAGAGTTATTTTTTCGATGCAATAAAAAGGTTGCTTATGTGTGGACTGTTAGTTGTAATCATCATCTATTATTTACAGCTAGTGACCAGCTTTCAAAAATGTTTAAATTGTGAGGTTTTTTAGACAGAAGCATTAAAACTATGAATCTAGAGCTTTATTTCACGCAGCTTTTGTATGCACCATATAAAGACAGCACGGCAATATGGTAGGTAAAATATTGCACCGAAACATGATAAATAGCATCATAAACCATACGGAAGCAGTCTGATTTGATTGTCCAGCTAGCTGATAAATAACGATGTCAAATCACAGCGGCTATGAATAGATTAAACACCTTTAGTGACACTGGTTCATCAGTAGTGTCCCAATTACGTTTGTTCGTTCACAAAATACATTGTTGAAGTAGCTGTTGAAATCCACTACTAGTATAATAGCACATATAGAGAGCGTTATTCCTAAACAAAAATCAAGCCGGAAAATGGCAACCGCAGAGATAAAATATAAACCATAAAAGAAAAAAAATCAAACATCCTACTTCTGTAGAAAAGTTGAAGATAGTCACATAAATCGTACTGATTAAAGCTACTATAAACATTGATAAATAATTGCGATAGAGGCAAGAATGGTTGTTGCTTTTTGAAAATCACATTGAACATCAGCCAGCAAGTCCCGCGCCATCGGGACTGACGTCGACTGCCGACTGAGAACTAATGGTTAAATGGAAGCTTTCTAGTAAGCAGCAGAGTTAGTCTATAAAGATTCCTAGACCTGCTGTCCATACGACAGTAGTAGTTGTGGTACACATATTGCAACATTTTTTCGGCAAAAAAAAACTAAACTTAGTTTATTTATTTCGAAACAAAGTAATACTGCTAATTTATTAATTCATTCTTTGCTTCACGCCAATTTCAGTTAGACCAATTTTTGGTAACATATCATCAGTTTAGTATAGCACAGCAACAACCACCAGTAGTGAATATGTACCCGTAGCTAGCTGCTAGGTATAGTTATGCGAATCCGTCTACGCATCAGTATTGTTCTTTTTTGTTAGGGTGCAAGATGGTACGAAATCGACGCGAACACCATTTCATTGTAAATTTTCAACAATGTGTAATAACGTTGATTTTGAAAGTTTGAGACCAAACCGCAATCGCACTCCATCTACCAGATCGAAACTATATCTAATTAGCGTATTTATTACTCTACTGAAAGAATTTATAATTTACGTGCGTGAGCTTTGTGTATCATAATAATCTATATGTTTTCTTTTTATAATTCTGTGATGCCTTTTTACGTTACGAAGTGAACACACGAAACACAAACTGATTAAACAATCATATATATGTGTATTCAGAAAAAGATTGAAATAACGATGGGAAAACCTTCTTTTAGCGGGTCCAATGATGACTTCCGTTTGCTTATTGGCTGGATATTTTAGTGACAAAAAGAGTTTTCTAGATTATGCGCCTCACAACAGCGTTTGTTGAACAAAGAAGTGCAATTGAAGTTGCTGTTCTAGCTATTCCATATAACTGTAGGGTGTTCTACGTAGTTTACCTCCTTTCAAGCCCGCTTCAGTTAGGTATAAAATTTCACTACCTCGGCTAATCGCAATGAATCCAAAAGCACCAGCAACTCACGCTGTGAAGGATAAGCAGAACGAGCATTGCTCTCCTCCACAGCAAACTGTGTTATAGATTTTACTGTGACACTTGGATTGTTCGGGCAAGTATCATGTGCTTAAGTGTCGTGTACCCGCTTGAAGCCGTTTAGATGCTGCAGTGATTTTCCTCTTCAAGGCACTGGTTCACTCTTTGCACTAGGGAAACAAAGACTCTTTGATGATTGTTTCTGCTTAAAGTTCTTTGCACATTCTTTGGGTGTGTGAAATTGTGACCTTTTTCTGCTAAAGGTTATTACGCACTTTTTGTGCTAACTTTTAAGTGAAACGATACCTGTAGTGGTGTTCCGTCGCCTGAACCGAGATGAATCGATGAACCGATTGATAGTAACAAGCCGTATATACAGGCCCATAGCGCACGCTTGATCGGGTTGGACTCCGCCAAGGATGCCACCCTCAGGAAGGCACTGCAATCTTGAACTACTTTAGAAAATTATTGGAATAGAATTACCATTTCTAGGAGCACTACATTACTGCTTGACAAGCGTACTGCAAAATGTCAATACCAACACGGGGGCTCAAAACTAAGACTCCACCAAAGACCCCAGGAAACCTTGCTACGATCGTGAAGTGAGCTAAATCAATTATCATCGAGAAGCCAAGAGGCGGGCGAAGTCTTGGTAAATCGATCGCCGTGTCATACTTACTTGGGTTCTATCACATTCGCCCGAATGACATTCGCCCGAAAGTCATTTACCCGAATGACGTTCGCCCGAAAACCATTTACCAGAATGGACCATTTACCCGAATGTCATTAACCCGAATGGACCATTTACCCGAATGCCATCAACCCGAATGGACCACTCGCCCGAATGTCATTAACCCGAATACCACATTCACTCATAAGCATAATATAAAATGGGTCATTGTCTAGTTTACTGACTTTAGTGATAGAAGTCCGACTTTAATGCGGTTTTTTGCCAAAAGGATGTATTTTAACCTAAATAAACCAAATCCGAGCGGGAAATATAAAATCTTTAACCAAAGTTTGATAAACTGAACAATAACAGGTGAGCTTATACAGCAGAGCTAGTCTGATGCGGCTTGGCCGCATATCCGAGGCCAAGGATCCGAAGCGGCGCAAAGCCGCTGAGGTTCCGTTGGACGAGGCGTTGATCCACCCGTCGCCGGAGTTATAAGCAAACCTGTGATCCTCTTGTTTGCCCGGTTTACTCAAACATAGGGGCTATAGCTAGTTTAAAGCCGACTGAGCGGCAGCGAAGTCGGACAGTGCCCCAGAAAGCGATGTGGCGTAGCCACATTAGTCAACCGTACACTGACCAATGTGGCTATGCGATATCGCTTTTAGGTGTACTATCCGACGTCACTGAGGTTCTGTTGCCAACGCCACAAATGCTCTTCAGGTGCTGATGCATATAGGACGCAGTTGTCAGCTCGAGCGGTGAAATCTTGTGATAAACCGGACAAAATAATAAGAAATCTTTCGGAAACACCATCGATCGAGGTAAATATATATTTAGATGTTCCGTTAACGAATTGAATCAACTAAATTAATAATTATATCTTGCATGGTGGAAGTCCATTTGGTACAACACCGTTAGTAAATAGTAGCTCATAAATGTTATGTGGCGAAGCTAGTGTGATGCGGCTTTGCGACAATTAACGAGGTGGAGGAACCGAAGCGGAGGTCCCTACTCGGCAAACCTGTGATCCATTGGTATGCTTGGTTTACTGAAATATAGGGGTTGATTCCTTCTTTAAATATGAGCAGTTCTTTGAGTTTGTATACCAAATAGCCCTCGCAATCAAACCGGTGATCCACTTGTTTGCCCGGTTTACTCACACTTAGGGATTGATTCCTTCTTTTAAACATGAGCAGCTCTTTTCCCACAATTAGGAGTTTATTGCTTCTTTCAAACATAACAAATCCTTGGATCTGCATGCCAAATAAGTTTGCAAAGAAACTGTTGATCCACTCGTCTGCCCGGTATACTCAAACATAAGGGTTGATTCCTTCTTTTAAAACAAGAGCAATTTCTTGAATCTATATACCAAATAGCTCTACGTAATATTGGATTTCGAGACAGGATGATTCTTCCACCTAATTCACGGATGATTCTTCCATCTAAACCAAAGTTTTTTCAGAAAAATAAAACAACTTGGTCTTCAGACAAAATATTCGGAAGATCACAGAATACAACTAATGTACAAACAAGTTGTTGCCTTGGCTTTCTTACCCCATCAAGGTATTCCAATGGCACTCGAAGAATTGAGGAAAAGTTGTCCAGAGGCTCTCGACGATTTTTTGTATTACATTAGTAAAAATTGTATTTTTGGTAGGAAGGAAACTAATCAAAAAGTTTCGCGATAACCCTTCTTTGCCCCCCGCTTCGTGGTCAGTTTTCGAAAATGTATCGACAAAGATTCCTAGAACCATCAATAATGTAGAAGACTAACACAAGAAATGAAACGGTTTGTTCAGCCGTGGAAATTCTATGGTGTGTTGAAGCAGTTGCAGCTTGAAGAGAAAAACCCTAGTACGTATTTTACGTACGTTTTACGTACACTACAAGCGGTACCAACAGCTAAAAAGTCTAAAAAGAACTCACGAAAGGATCTAAAACTGGAAACCCTAGTTAAATCATACAAACCAGGTGATTGGATTAACTATTTGACTGGTATAGCTTTAGTGTTAATTTCTTCATAGCATCAAATGTAATAAAATTTGTATTTCATCTTAATAAATTAATTTTTTTCGATTGACATTTCGATGTTTTTCGGGTATATGGAATTCGGGCGAATGGCATTCGGGTTTATGTTGCATTCGGGCGAATGTCTTTCGGGTGTTCGTGGCATTCGGGTGAATGACATTCGGGTTTATGTGACATTCGGGCAAATGTCCTTCGGGTAAATGGCTTTCGGGCGAATGTCATTCGGGCGAACGTGACAGAATCCTTACTTGATACTTGATGGGCAACAATTCGCTTCGTTGAATTTACGCCGAGTGAAGAATTCTCCTTCACTGGACCCGGTCCTGGGCCAATCTCTTCCATTCACCCTGGACATTGAGTGCTTTTAGGTCCTCTTCCACTGCAAACATCCATCGTGTACGCGGCCTGTCACGGAGTCGTTGGCCTCTTCCCGGTTCTCTACTGAATATTATCTTCGCCTGTCGCTCTTCCGGCATTCGTGCCACATGAGCAGCCCACCGCAGCCTGCCGTTTTTTTATTAGCTTGACAATATCCACTCCTTTATATACTTGGTATAACTCGTGATTTATGCGACGCCGCGAGATGCCATTTTCTTCTTTACCGCCGAGTATTGTTCGCCGCACCTTACGTTCGAAGACACCGAACGCTCTACGACCAACTTCCTTTGACGTCCACGTTTCGAGGCCGTACAAGGCAACCGGAACTATCAATGTCTTATACAACGCGAATTTTGTCTTCGTCTGCAAACTACGGGACTTCAGCTGGCTACGAAGTCCGTAAAAAGCCCTATTTGCAGCTGCAAGACGCCTTTTCACCTGGCGGGTAACATCATTATCGCACGTCACTAGAGTTCCAAGGTACACAAATTCTTCCACTACTTCAAATTTATCACCACCTACCACCACTTCACCACCAACATCACTATTGGACCCACGTATTCTTCCAGCTATCATGTACTTCGTCTTGCTGGCGTTGATTGTGAGACCAATTCTTGCTGTCGGCTCGGCGGTCGATTCACACTGTTTTCTGCCACACAGCGGCTGGAGGATGCTCCGTTCGCTGATACCCGGAAAGTTCTTTCAGATAGGAAGCTTGATAGGATGTTAAATATTCGGCCAGAAATATTCCAGCTTGCGAGAGTTCGGAGAATAGCAGGTCTCCTGGTCGTATCGTACGCTTTGGATATGTCGAGGGCGACTATCTCGGCATGCTGATTGCCATTAATACCGTTGAACGATTCCATCTGAGCTAGATGGGACTAAACACCTCTTCCCGGGCGAAATGCTTGTTGGCGGCGATCCAGTCTTTCATTGTCTTCTAGTTCAGTAATTAGACGACGATTCACTAGGCGTTCGAATAATTTGCCTATGCAACTCAGGAGAGTGATGGGGCGGTGATATCAATATCGTCCGCAAATCCTAGGAGCATATGCGACCGAGTGACGATGGTACCGTTCCTTTGCACGCCTGCTCTCCTGATGGCACCTTCAAGAGCAATGTTGAACAGCAAGTTTGACAGCGCATCACCCTGCTTCAATCCGTTTAAGGGTACGAAGAACGTCGAAATCTCATCCGCAACCCGAACACTTGATTTCGATCCATCCAGCGTTGCACGAATCAGCCAAATCAGTTTCGTCGGAAAACCATGTTTACCATTATCTGCCATAACTCGTTTCTTTTCACTGAATCGTACGCCGCTTTGAAATCAATAAACAGATGGTGTGTCTGCAACTGGTATTCCCGGAATTTATCTAGGGTAAACATTTGATCCGTTGTTGATCGGCCTTCGCGAAAACTACCTTGGTATTCGCCGACGAAAGACTCCTCCAACGGCTTCAATCTGTTGAACAGAATACGTGACATAATTTTGTATGCCGAATTGAGGAGCGATATTCCTCGATAATTGGCGCACTTCAGTCTGTGTCCCTTTTTGTATAAGGGACAAATGATGCTCTCTAGCCAGTCAGCAGGTAGTTCTTCTTCCCATACCTTCAAAAGAGTACGGTGAAATATTTCGTGCAGCTGCTCACTACCGTGTTTGAACGCCGTGTTAGAGTTAGAAATTTTTCTAGCCCTAAAAATAGGCGAATGACCGCGAGGTTAAAACTTCTATAATCGAAATTAAAAAAAGAAACTTTTCGTTTGATATTGAATTTCTAAGATCAGAAGTTGTTTGCTTAGGTCTTGTATCAGCGCTTCCCCGAGCTGTTATATTTGGTAGTCCCTCAAATGAATTTTTTTTAGGCTTTTCAAGGAAACTCATCTGCCTAAAGTTTTTAGGTGCAGTGGCCTATGTCCCCACAATGTAGAATAGTGAGTTCAGTTATGTACGGTATGCAAACTAGGCTCGATGTCGGATCCAGAACAGATTGTCTTGACTTATATACATATGGAACATCATCAGATGTTGCTTCAAGCTGTTCTCAACTCCTATTCGACAGTTTTCACGACGCCATCTGCGTTACGGCTTGGTAAGGCCAAACTGATGTCAAAGGGGGTCAATTGTGGTTGTCTGACGTATTCTTGATGATCACATTATTTGCATTTCGGCTGAAAATCAGCAGACAGCCTCAATTGATTATTAGAATCGAATATTCATGTGCAATGAAGAAATTAATTTCATTATCGTTTCAGATAGTAGGATATGTACAGTAAAAATTCTAGGGCAAATCGCTCGCTTCTTAACGCGGAAAACCATTGTTCTAGCTCTAAATCAAATATCAAATAACAATCTGGTAAGATCCGTCCAATATAACATATTTATTTATAAAAGTCAAATAAATACACTAAATACGCGTCGTGGAACCAAAAGTCGTTTTATAATGTTTAAATTCATTTGATGCAAACATATTACGGCGGGGCTGGTTGATGGAACGAATGCTTCGGAACACGGTTTGCCCTGTATACGAAATGGGTCATCGGAATTGAAACGAGTAACACCTACCCACCTAACACAACAGATTCCACTCCAAATGATTCTCTACGCACCTACCACATCGGGCCTTTGCTATTCAAAATCTTCACTTACTGGAACAAGAGGTCCTTGAAACAACAAACCCCGTGCTTTAGTTGAGCTACGCTAAGAAATTGGAATAGGTCACGACGCCGTCCATCTCAACTTTATGTGCGGGATGTAGACGCGCTAGTCTTTTATAAAATACTCGTCACCAGTATTGTCTTGTTTGCTTTAGATAGGATATTACAGTACTGAGCTTATCTTCGAAATCTTTAGAATACTTAGTGGATTTGATCCGAGAGAAGTTCAAATATGGTCCAGTTGAGTTTAGTGTGTATTATGCTGAACAAGTAGTCGGAGTCTTTTCCAATCCAATTTTCAGTATAAGTTGACGATCACTCATATACGATTCGAGCCAACGAGACAGATCAATAGAAACGCCTATTAATTTCAATCTTTCCAAAAGTATTCCGTGGTTAACTCTGTCAAACACTGATTTCAAGTCAGTATATACCGTATCGATCTGAGCACCAGCGTCCGTATTTCGTAAGCAGAATGAGGCGAATTGAACGAGATTCGTACACTCAAAAAATGTAAACGTTATGCCTATTGATTTTACACATAGATTTTTGCAATTAGCGGAGGCAGATAGACACTATTTGCTGGCACATAAACCTAATGTGTGTATTTATAAGACATATTAATCTTACATTCACATTTCATAACTATAGGGCACATAAAACCCGATTCTATAACAATACGCACATATAACTTATGTGTGCGCATACATAGAAGGCATGTGTGCGCGACATATAGAACATAGACACATAGAAGGCATGTGTGCGCGTGATAACATTAGCATTTCTTCATATGGCTTTTAAGTGGTTTGAAGCAATTAGAATTAACGTTTTTTTTTTCAGTGTAGAAATCAATCTTCTCGGGTTGAATCCATGTTAGTCAGGGGACATGTAGCTTTGACTGGATACAAAAAGTAAATCGTTCATTACGATTTTAAATACCTTGGAACAAGCGCACAACGATGTAATTCCTCGATAATTTTCAACATCTCGTTGATCTCCTTTTTTAAACACAGGAAACATAATTGACTTTTTCCAACTGGAAGGATAACAACACTGGTCTAAGGGAACTGTTGAATACAATTGTCAACGGGGCAATCATGCATTACTTACCGGTTTGATTGCCTTACAGACACATAATTTCACATACAACGCGACATATTCGCTGACAATGCAGCTAGCGACCATAGCTGGAAAATGTCATGGTTATGACCAGTCATCTGGTGACTGGTCGCATGTTTGCTCGTGACATGTACAAGTTGCGGATTCTTGCGACATGTGACACAAGCGCGTGTACTATGACACGATACATTTTCCCCGTGACATGTCATAAAATTTGTACATGTTTCAAAACAAAACTGGTTTGTCAAGCGGCTGTACATTTACTGAACTGTGACATGTATGTTCGTTTGCGAACGGTCGCGACAATAGAAAAACAGGTTTGCTTGTTATGTGACATGTCGACAATGAACCGGTATTGAAAATGGGTAAAATATTGGATACCGTACTTTGGCGGATAATTGGAAATATAGAAAATGAGAATTGTATTTCTTTCAACATTTCACAAATAAATATTGTTTGTTATTGCGGTTTAGAGGTGTTGAAAATCAATAGTTTCAGACATTTTAAACGCACACTGGGAAGTAAATGCGTCAAAATCGAAAAAAAATTCATCTTTTCACAGATAAACATTGTTTGTTATTGCGAGTTAAGAGGTGTTGAAAATAAATAGTTTTAGACATTTTAAACGCACACTGGGAAGTAAATGCGTCAAAATCGAAAAATTTTCAACTTTTCACAGATAAACATTGCTTGTTATTGCGAGTTAAGAGGTGTTTAAAATCAATTGTTTTAGACATTTTAAACGCACACTAGGCAGTAAATGCGTCAAAATCGAAAAAATTCAACTTTTGTTTGTTATTGCGAGTTACGAGGTGTTGAAAATCAATAGTATTAGACATTTTAAACGTACATTAGGAAGTAAATGCGTCAAAATCGAAAAAAATTCAACTTTTCACAGATAAATATTGTTTGTTATTGTGAGTTAAGAGGTGTTGAAAATCAATAGTTTTAGACATTTTAAACGCACATTAGGAAGTAAATGCGTTAAAATCGAAAAAAAAATCAACTTTCCACAGATAAACATTGTTTGTTATTGCGAGTTAAGAGGTGTTGAAAATCAATAGTTTTAGACATTTTAAATGCACATTAGGAAGTAAATGCGTCAAAATCGAAAAAAATTCAACTTTTCACAGATAAACATTGTTTGTTATTGCGAGTTAAGAGATGTTGAAAATCAATAGTTTTAGACATTTTAAACGCACACTGGGAAGTAAATGCGTCAAAATCGAAAAATTTTCAACTTTTCACAGATAAACATTGTTTGTTATTGCGAGTTACTAGGTGTTGAAAATCAATAGTTTTAGACATTTTAAACGCACATTGGGAAGTAAATGCATCGAAATCGAAAAATTTTCAACTTTTCGCAGATAAACATTGTTTGTTATTACGAGTTGTTTACTATTTTTACCTGCAACCGTCGGCGCGGCCCGGCGCGGCGGCGCTGGGCACACCTCTTATTTTAAACGCATTTTTAAATTTCCATTTTGTCGAAATTACTTCCCGTTGTGCATTTCAAATGTTCAAAACTTTTGATTTTCAAGTCCTAATAACTCGGAAAAACAAGCAACATTCATCAGTAAAAAGTGAATTTTGCGATTTTGACGCATTTACTTCCCCATATGCGTTTAAATGTTCAAAACTAGTGATTTTCATATCCTAGTACAGTAGGATTCCGTTTATGACAACAATTTTATTTTTTGCTGTTGCCAAAACCGGAACCGTGCCAAAAATTGAACCTTATTTTTAAAGTTTGGATTTTCAATTTACGACTTCAAAAATGTTTCAAGGACTTTTAACCATGTGTGAAATGGAATTAGATGAAAGGAAAAAATAAGAAAATTCAATTTTATTCATATGTTTATCAAATTCAGTCTTCGCACAGTGATCACCTTCCATAAAAAAGTCGGTCAAAACCTCAAAAGGGATACGAATTTGATAAAAACTTCACATTGGGGTAATTTTACGTCGCTGAATTCATGGTGTTAATTTATTATTTCTTTTTACCCGAAAATTTTGACACCTATGGAGGTTTGCAAAATCAACATTTACGAATATAAAGTGCACTATATCTGAAAATGCATTTTCAAAAAGACATCGTAAACTATTTGGGAGCTATCAGTTTTGTATTCCCAAATACGGGCTTTCGATATGTATTGCAAATTTGGTGCCAAGTTTTGTAGTGACGTTGTATTATGCGGTGTAGCGCATTCATCTGCATTCGACTATAAAAATTGATTCCGTCTAACACTAGTTACACTGCTACCACTTGTATTATACATAAACAATACATTTCTATACTTATTGTTATCATTAAATACGACACATATAGTGTAAAACATAGTTAAGGACATTATACATGCGAGCCACAACATAGCTGCTGCGCCACACACACCCCTCTCCCCTGCCTAACCATGTATCTGACATGAGCAAATATAAAAATACGTTTTTCAACACACTAACCTTGCTGGTGTGCCACGAAACTGCTACTTAAGGAAGCTAGAATATTTTCCTATACAATCAATCCGAGTTTTTGACGGAATGCCATCTGTAGCTCCTATTTTGTGCGAAAATATCGCCCCTCTTCACTTGGGGTTTCTTTTCGAAACACTTCTCGTTTTCATTGCACTTTTTCAAATGCACTTTTTTCACACACCACTGCAAAAACACTCGCGAAACTTTAATCGTTTACTAACAAAACTTCAAATTTTCTGCCAATGTGCAGATGACCAAAGGAAAATGTTCGGAAACTCTCATTTGTGCGTTTGAATTTTCACTTCAGATTTCAGTTTTTCCGAATGTAAACAAGCGAATCGGTGCCTAGCAACGTGGCTTCCGCATATCTTCACCTTAACCTTTAAATGCATAACGCTTTTTTAAAACAACATTGCGAAAAACACCACAAAATTATCACAGTAAAGTATTGAAACTGTAAGACAATTTTAACAAAATTAAAAAAAAAATTATTTGGGCTTTTGAGGATTAATATGACTCCCATGTGTGGAAATAAAGTCAAATGCAATGTCAATTGATACAAAAAATATCTATTGCACATTTTTAAAAGATTTATTATGTACAACAAGAATGTTGACAAAAACGGAACCCATTTGTTGCCAAAATCGGAGTGTGCCAAAATGGGAGCATGCCAACAACGGAACGTGCCAAAACGGAATCTTACTGTAACTCGAAAAACAAAACAAAAATAGCGAAAAGTTGAAAAAATTTCCATTTTGACGCATTTAATGTGTGTCTAAAAAGTCCAAAACTATCGTTTTTCAACTTCACGTAACTAGCAATAACAAAAAAAAATTGTGTGAAAGTAGATTTTTTTTCATCATGACGCATTTACTTTCAAGTGTGCGTTTAAAATGTCTAAAACTATTGATTTTCAAATCCTCGTAACTCGCAATAACAAACAATATTTATCTGTGAAAAGTTGAAAATTTTTCGACTTTGACGCATTTACTTTCAAGTGTACGTTTAAAATGTCTAAAACTATTGATTTTCTACTCCTCGCAACTCGCAATAACAAGCAATATTTATCTGTGAAAAGTTGTAAAATTTTCGATTTTGACGCATTTATTTCCCAGTGTGCGTTTAAAATGTCTAAAACAATTGATTTTCAACTCCTCGTAGCTTGCACCAACGAACAATATTTATCTGTGAAGAGATGAAAATTTTCAAATTTTGACGCATTTACTTCCCAGTGTGCGTTTAAAATGTCTAAAACTATTGATTTTCAAAACCTCGTAACTCGCAATAACAAAAAATATTGACCTGTGAAAAGTTGAAAAATTTTCGATTTTGATGCATTTACTTCCCAGTGTGCGTTTAAAATGTCTAAAACAATTGATTTTCAACTCCTCGTAGCTTGCAATAACGAACAATATTTATCTGTGAAAAGATGAAAAATTTTCAATTTTGACGCATTTACTTCCCAGTGTGCGTTTAAAATTTCTAAAACTATTGATTTTTAACTCCTCGTAACTCGTTACATTTACTATCAAAAAGTTGAAAAAGTTCAAAATAATTCAATTTATATAGCGTCTACCATTCCGTTTATCTGCCACTGCACGGTACTTAAACGATCAAGAATAAGATACAGGTCAAACAAGCAAACCATAACAAAATGTTCATCTTTGTACAGGTTCGTAAACTGTGTGACTGGTATCGCCTTACGCGCGACAGGTAAATTATCCTCATGACCAGTCTCAAGACCGATGACGCATTTAAATTCCATGACATGTCACGAGACCAACCATCGAGGCTTGGAAGCTAACCTGTTTGAGACATGAGACATTTTCAGCAGAGCGTGAATGTACGGGTGGCTTGACATGTCGCGAAAAATGTACACAGGTTCCAACGATGACAAATGCCGCAACATTCGACAATTTCATGTCACATGTCCAGGCCCGTAGTTGGCATGCAGTTGGCCGGATTTGCAACCGCATTAGCATTACAAGAGCACTGAAATCTTGATCAGCTTTATAGCATAAAATAAGTTAAAATAAGTGTGTCATTTCCTTGTTTACACTCAATTTGGTACTATTGTTTGAAAGTCGAACTAAAAAGGAGCCAAGGCAAATACCAAAGGGGTGCAAAACTGGGACTCCGTCTAGGGCGTCAGAAGACCTAGGGGCGGCCCTGTGTATATCGTGTAAAGATATTTTATAGTTTCACATATTGCTTATAATTCCTGTCTCTCTTTTCGTATTCTTTACATAAAGGGCAATCGTTCGATAGAAATGGTCGATTGTGATGGTCAAATGAATGACGAATTCCGATACACTAATCACCTAGTGATTAGAAGCGAATTTCCTTTTAGTAACTGGATGACTTGGCTGTGAAAATAGGGCTCGTGAAGATTTTCCGACCCAAAGACAAGGCGTAGTATTCCTAAGCTTTCGAAAGATCTGACTAAACGATAGGCAGACGTAACTGGTATGGTTTTGTGTCTGAAGCGATCAAATAATATTGTTGAGACAAGATCCTTGCGAAAGAGTACAGTCGTGACTCGCTGGTTGGGCCACACCATGTATCCAATTAACGGATTTGATTCGCTAGTTGGACCGAAAATGCATCTGCTAACAGCTCTAATTAATGTCAGTTTGATTGTCAAAGTGAATTTGACACAAGATTTTGACATTTAGATTTGCTTTTTAGTTGTACAATGTTCCAACTAGCGGAGGTCCAACTAAAAAGCGGTCCAGTTGAACAGTGAACAACCAGCGAATCACGACTGTACCATATCTACGTATCGGCTCACAAAGATAAGAGTTGTGTAGTAGTCGATTCCAGTTTAACATGCATGGAGTGTTGCAAATAATTCAATTGCGATTTGCGATTAGTTGCTTGTGAATACACGAAGTGTATCCGTTTTGACCCTATTGGCCAAGCCTGACTACCGGATACTGATTCAGGACGGTTAAACTAGCGCTAATATTTTCTCAGAGCCTCAAAACGTGCCCGAGGATCACCAAAGAAGGAAGCGTTTCGAAGGGAAAGAATTGAAAGGTCAGTCGATTCTCATAGCATAGCATAGCATAGCATATACGACCGCACACATCATGGGTGGCTGATACAGTGAAATCTTTTTATACAATAATATAGTTCACTGCACACCTGGCCATGTCCTTACGATCGCCAAAGGGAAGGAAATGTTAGTTGAATACCTATTTAAGAAGATGCGGGGAACCCACGCAATCTCCATAGGCATTACGGATGTTAGATTTGGTTAGTAGGATAGGAAAATGGGATTTGGGTTTGGGGTGATTTATATAATAAGCAACATAATTGATAATAAACAAATAAATTAGATTGATCTCACCAGATTTGTTTGGCTGGGCTGGAAAAGGTAATGGTTCCAGACACCACCGTTCAACCACCTCCTTCTAGTATTTCGCTGGTGGTGTTGACAACTGTATGCCAAGTCGGACGTGCAATTTTTTTCGTAAACTGCACTCAAGCCAGCTGTCGCTGTTTCACGCCAATGCATCCGCTTACATGCTGCAGCTCTTCCTCTTCACTGGTCCTCATTACAAGTGATGTGTTGCAAACGGACATTTAACGATCCAAACACTTCATATCGACGAATACTGCTTCCGAAGGACAACATTCCATAATCCGTAGCAAATCGATACCGATGACTGTAACTAACGTTTCTACCAAACGACCATGTATAAAAGATCACGGGCTTTTGTACACAAAACGTTCATACGCACTCGTACGTGCAAAACCACTTTTAAGTTTACGAAATGAACGGCAAGAGAAAAAACAAAATTGCAGCACAAAGGATTGATTTTTCGGCAAAAAATGCGACATTTGAGGAAAACGCGTCCAACTTTTCTCAAAGCCTACTTCGATCAATTGAAAGGTCAGTCGATTCTCGTGCCAAAATAGCAAACAAATTGAACCGCTACACAGTAGTCACTAAATTCTCCCCAGTTCCGTACCATAACGAAGTATTGGACGGATACTGCAGATTGGAACCACAGTCTCCAGTAGTATTAACATTTTCGAAATGAATTTCAATTTCAAAAACCATTACTGGAACCTTTTTCATATTATAATAGCATACATTTATCGTGAACAACATATTAAATGTTAGGAAGATTCTGATAACACTGAAACTCAGTCCAGAATTGAATTCGCGCCAAACCCGCGAAAACCGCACAATCTGCGCGACCGTAACAACCCTGCTTTTTGTTCGTGCTCTACAGTGGTGTGAACCATTAACTAAACTTTTAATTACTTGTTACTATGGCTTTCTCATATATCTTTAGAAACTGTGGAAGTGGTGTGTTATTCCAGAATATATTGGCTCGATTGGCACGTTCTCCATGCTATTCGGTGAATTGGGCCTACCTAAGGAGAGAATGATTTGCTTGTATTTTATACGGATGAGATAAAGTCGAGACAAATTTGTTGACCTAATCTACTCTTCATACTACGAAGAGTAGAAACTAGAATTTACTTTGTGTAAATGTTGTATTTGTGTATATTTAAGTAATTATTTCTTGCTCATATTTTTCCCACACACTTCCTGTTTATGCCGTGTGAGGCTATATTTAAACCTAAAATTTCTTCCACACACCTGACAGTTGAAAGGTTTCTCACCGGTGTGAATATGCATATGATTTCTGAGGGTGGCACTCTCCCAAAATTCTTTGCCACAGACTTCACATTGATGCATTTTTACATTTGAATGGGATCGAGAATGACGTACGACGCTCCAGTGAGATTTAAATTGGATTCCACACACTTCACAGTTGTAATCTTTCTGATTTGTGTGAACAGAGGCATGTACCGTGAGATTGATGAGCTGTCGAAAACTTTTTTTACAGACGTCACATTTGAAGGGTCTTTCGTCTGTATGAATAAGCCGGTGGGATTTAAGTCTGCTGTTTGACGAAAGTCGTTTTCCACATACATCGCAGTCGTGGGGTCCGCTATGGATGCGCATGTGTACCTCGAGAAGGCTGCGCAAATGAAATCTTTTAGTACACCGTTCGCAGCTATACCGTTTATCGTTTGAGTGAACTTTCATGTGTTTTCTGAGCTTACTAGGCACTGGACATAGCTTTCCACACACTGGACATTGGTGACGTTTAGGCCGTTTCCCGCACAAACCATTGGTCAAAGGCTTTTCATTCGTGTTGCTACTCAAATCCTTTTCGATTGATTTGTCCACAGTGTGAGAGATTCGGTGTTCGTTGAGCTTGGAATAAAACGGAAATTGTATGCCACAAATCTCGCATTGGAAAAATTGCCGATTAACTACTTCTTCTATAGGGTGTTTGTACTCCGGTTCAACCGTTGTTTCTATTATTTGGGTTGTTTCCACTTTTATCTCCTCAAAGTCATTCAATTCGACCACTAATTGGCTCTCATCCGAATTTAAGTTTTGCGGATCCATGGTGAAGGTGAACACCTGAAAAACTCGACGTGATGAGTTATCCATGTATTAATTTGAAATTAATTTACCTTAATAGCACAGGAGCCTTAAAATAATCTTGCATTAAATTCGAGATGCATTGCTCTTCTCTTTTTATTCGGTTTTGGTAAACTGACAGATATCATTGCAGTGCTGCCAGTACTTTTCACTTCATATTCCTGGGTTATGAACGAAACGAAAAAGTGACAATATAGTTTCCACCGCCTTAAAAAGGGTTAAAATATCTTGCAAAGAGTTTTCAAATATATATATATATATATATATATATATATATATATATATATATATATATATATATATATATATATATATATATATATATATATATATATATATATATATATATATATATATATATATATATATATATATATATATATATATATATATATATATATATATATATATATATATATATATATATATATATATATATATATATATATATATCAATTTCATTTTTAACAAGAAGTTAGAAGGCTTCCATCGGTATCGAAAATATGCTTAATTTCTAAGAAGCAGTGCAATAACAAAATTGGCGTGCAGTGTGATAAATATTCGTGCTTGAGCGAAACGAATACCCCTTCTTTTTCCCTACTATTAGAGCTACTACGTTGAACAGAGATAATGAGATCAAATAAGAACATCACCCATAATCTGCGCGACGTGTGACGTAAGAATTAAATGAGCATATCACCTCACCCGAAGATACTCCTCAGAATCGAATGAGAAAAGTCTTGTATAGTGAGGTTAGATCAGCCATCTAACGTCAGTCGCTACACAGAATAAGAGTGCATGTTTCCAGAAAAGAACCACATATTAAGTCCTTTTCATCCAACTGAGGCTTTCCGTGCAGGAAACCAATACAAAATTAAGTCACATAATACATGTACACACCCATGGATCATAAACAGTTTGTTGTTTTAGATAAAAAGTGCTCCATTTTGTGAACTATGATTCCACTCGCGAAACCTACACTGCCTATGATCGCATATCAGTCCCATTCAGATAGGATATCACATAGAAAACGGGACAAATATGCGATTATGGGTAGTACGGGATCAACTTATCTTCGATTAAGGTGAAGATATGTGCTAGGCACCGACGCGCTTGTTTGCATTGAGAAAAAATGGAATTCGAAGTGAAAATTCAAACGCACAATTGGGAGTTTTCGGACATTTTCCTTCGGTCACCTGCAACACATTGGCAGAAAATTTGAAATTTTGTTAGTAAACGATTATAGTTTCGCGGGTGTTTTTTTGCAGTGGTGTGTGATTAAAGTGCATTTGAAAAAGTGCACTGAAAATGAGAAGAAGAAAAATAAGAGTGTTTCGAAAAGAAACCCCAAGGGAATTGATATTTTCGCACAAAATAAGAGCTACAGATGTAATTCCGTCAAATACTCGGGTTTAATTGTATAGGAAAATATTCTAGCTTCCTCAAGTAGCAGTTTCGTGGTACACCGGCAATGTAAGTGTATTGAAAAACGTATTTTTACATTTGCTCATGTCAGATACATGGTTAGGCAGGGGAGAGGGGTGTGTGCGGCGTAGGAGCTATGTTGTGGCTTGCTTGTATAATGTCCTTAACTCTCTTTTCTCCACTAACAAATACACAAACTCCAACAATGTGTACCCTAATAGAGAATACTGAACATGTGGCAACACTATTTGTAGTTGCAAATGAACTGTCAGATTGTGTTTATCAGACATGAATTCTCATTTCTATGCCATGTTTACCAATTTTATTTGCCGGTGATATGGCGAATAATTCTGTTTTCTACTATGGAGGTGAAAAATTATAATATACCAGTTGATTTCTACAAAAGCACTACGACCGCATCGATTAGAGTCATTCAGATCTGGTAAACATCTACGTTCACAAACATAGATTTGGTGACTTTTGCGCTGTATCTGCTTTATCGTACAATGGTAAATATATTTCGGAATCAATAGTTGAATACTTTATTCTAAAATGTATTACATCTTTTTATTTATAAAGTTCAGCTTTAGAAAGTAGCTAGCTCATCAAACGTTTGATGATATTTTTTTTCGTGTAGCGTGACCCCAAGGAGAAACGAGTTCTAAAATCTAATGTAGAGATCGAACAGGTGGAATCTGCACAGATAAAGGTAGAGCAAACCAAATTAATGACTGACACACCGCTTGAAAAAGAGTTCGTTCAATCTGTATCAAATACTGTTAGCTACTGATGCGAAATTTGTGGTGAAAAATTTCCATTCCACTTTACTCACCAAACACCGATTTATTGACTCCGTTGACAAATCATCCCCGTGTATTGGCGATTTGCGGCAAAACCAAAATTAGTCATGCGACACCTATGATTCAGCTCATGAACTGGCAAAGTGATACAATTTGCTTTTTTTCACCCGTAAGTGAGTCGTAGCTTACAACAAAATCTTCATTATCTTCTCGGAAAAAGCTAACCACTGCCAAAATATGAATGAAACGAGTAAGAAATTTAGTTTTATTTGCATTCTGAAAGTACAGCCATTTGCAACTATTTGACTCATACATTTCTTCGAAATGTAATCGGGGTATTATTGTGGTTATAAAAAATCGTTCCATAAATAAAGTTCCAACTCGAAACCGAGACCCAATCAGCACCAATGTCAAACTCCTTTATAATTTGAACTACGTAGGAGATTCAGTGAAGACTATCGGAGAGAAGGATCGGCTGTGCATGATACAAAGCTGACACTTTCCTATTAGCCGGATATATTCTTTCCTCGCGTGATCTGGAGAGTTTCATGAATTTACACCATCTCATGAAGGTTTAGCTTAACTTAGGACGAACGGGAAATGCTGTTGCGGCGGCTACGGTGCTCAACAAATTACATTTCGAAACAGCGCGCATATAGCTCTGCGAATAATATTAGAAACAACTATGTTTTACACTCTTTTCGCAAGATGTTTACTCATCATCTGATAAAATGATGATTTTCCTCCATTTTCATAAACAATTATCAACAAATTGATCGGTAATTTGGTGTTTAAAAGTCATTTTTTACCAATGTTTACAGAAAATATATGCACTATGACAGAACAAAATAAAATCAGCAACACTTTCCTTCCAGCGCTATCTGCGAGCGGTTTCAACGTAGAATCGCCAATAGAAGTGGCGATACTTTTACTTGAAATGATAGATTGAAACGAATGTACACCAATGATCACATCAGTTAAAAAAAAAGTTTTACAATTAAACTTCTAAGTCCTCTTGTTCCTTTACATGTCCACTACCAGTTTGTGATCCTTACTTTCTCTATGAAATTAGTGTCGGATTCTGATGAGACGAAATCTAAAAAATACCATAGCTAATTTAATTATGGGTTTTGCGCTCATAATACGCAAATGTTGTTCAAAACAATTTTCTCTTTAGTGAAGATATACAGTTTTCTCCACTAGGAAGAAAAATAGTATACTGCATATTGCATTGACTTGCTAAAACAAACCAAGTTTCGATTTCATTAATTCTCATCAGCCTAATCAGAACTCCTTTTCTTGAGGGACATCATGCAGGACTATGGGTTTGCCCAGAAACTCATTTTTTGGAGCTGGCGTCAATCCCCCGCTAGCTCAGTCCTGTCACTAAGTTAGTGTCGGATTCTGATGATACGAAGTCGAAACGCAAATTCCATAACTAATTTAAGGAATTCTTCATTTTCCAACAATTTAAAAATATACAGCTCACTATCGATACAATTTTCTACACAACTTCTCAGATTCGGCTGTTTTATTCCTATTACATATGGGTAAGCTGATCAAATCTAACAAAAAAAATCCGTACAACATTCAGTAACAAATCGTAAACATATAGGGGAACTGGTGGTAAAATGAACACGTTAAGCAAAGTCATTATTTTCTACCTAATAAGTGCAGGGCCGGTGGAAAGCGTGTGTAGTATGGGTAGTACTACCCACTCGAAAATAACCGAGTGGGCAATTACCCACTCGAAATTTTGAACCATTTCAAAAAATTTAGATGTGCAACGCATGTATCTCGCACTACACACATTTGAAAACATCGATGTACCACAATTCCATTTGCATAAACGAACGTGATTTAATGTGAATGTAATGTAAGCGTGTGCATTGCGAAAAGGGATAAAAATCCTTACTAATGGACCCCTCACCCTATGCTTTCTACCCACTCGGGCGTAAAGTGTTTCGCCGCCCCTGAATAAGTGAATAAGATATTACAATCACCTTATATGTTTCTTGTTAGGAATGTTTTGTACATATTAGGAGAAAATAAATCGACATAAACATATTTTTTCAAACATTTTTCTTGATTTCAAAACATGTCCCAAAATGAAACATGTTTATAGCAAGTGGGTAAAATGAAAATTTGGTGGCGATAAACTGAACAGCTTCTGGTAACTTGCAAAATGTCCTGTATGTATGCAATGCTTAGCGTTGGGAAGCATTTTCCGAACAATGCTGATGTCCCAGCGAATCATGAGCTTTGCATAACACACAGGGAGTTTTGTGGACAAAAAAATACTTGTCACGGAAAAATTGAATTTTCATGACGTAATTTTAACCAATTTACAATCCTATGACATCGAAACAAATCTACAATCTTGAGATAATCCATGGGTGTTTAAATTTTTAGGATATGTTGGACAACAGTGAAGATATAGCAACTTGAAGTGAGCGTTCCGACTGATTTTGAGGCTTGGTACTTGGAGTGGCAAAATTGTTCATATTGCCCCCACTACATTTTACCCACTAAGACATTTTATTTTCAAACAGCCGTTGCGATTAAGCCATTTTGACCTGATACCCACTTATTGCAGTGAATTTAACATCAGTGACAGACATGAATGCCGATTTTGGTTTTTATGATATTTATTTCACATTTGACAGCTTTTTATGAAAAGATATGATTTCAATATCCTTTGAATACTTGGCAGGTCACGTTTCCGTGAAGTTTGTTCTAAATTTAGCAAACATTGATTTGATTTGGCTACCTGTTCCGGTTTTTGTCTAGCAGAATGATACGCATCTTGTATCAAAAACAAAAAAATACATCTTCATAGTTGTTTGAAGGAATTGCAAAATTAAATGGAATACGTTCGTCTTTTTCTGTTCACAACATCAATAATTGTTATGATTTTTCCCTTCAACCAGTATTCCGTGCTTCCGTTCCCGCTGGAAACGTTTGAACTTAAAAGTATGTTATCAAATCTGTTGATGCCAGTTGGTCCCAAACGCTAGCTTTCAAAGTTCCGCTCATTCGAATGTGTTAATTCTTAACATTTTCGTGTATAACATTCCAACACCCAACCGTTACCAAGGCGATCGGAACTCAAACAAGCCCTCACCATTTCGAACGTCAGGCACCCAGTCGTTAACGTACCGTCCGCCAATATGGTGCTACTTCAGAAATATAAATTGTACGTCAGTTTTCCACTTTAATAGCAAAAATATAAAGTGAAGTGTTTAACGACATGTAATTGCCACCCTCATCCATACATTATGTATAGAGCCTGAGGCGCGTTACTTCCCTATCGTGTGTAATCGGGACAAGCATGAATAAATCTGCACCCGTGTAGTTTACAACTTCTCTGTTTGTGCAAACATTCTAGAACTTATTCATATATATGAGCATGACTGTGTTTACTGCATACTTGCAAAAAACAATTTCCGCTGCCATTAGGAACAACCAATAGTTAGAAGTGTATCGGAACGGAAGGCGAAGGACACGTCGCGTCGGGTGCAGTAAAACCCTCTACCATCTCCGCAACATACAAGGGCATGTGTGATCAATAACTACAGAGTACCAGCCATGGTCGGTCACGCAGTTGTTCTGAATTTGGAAATAATCCTTGCTACGTTTAGGCACCTGCCATAACCAAATTATCTGCACCGTCAATCAACGGCCTTGGGCCAGATTTTTGTGTCAACCAGACGGTAGGTGTTCGTGTATATTCTACCGAAAGTGTACACGCTTCCGGACAGAAGCAGTCAGCGCCATGGGTCTCTTCGACAAACTGGCCAATATGTTGAAGATTAAAAAGGAACAGATCAATATACTGGTGGTAGGACTGAACAACAGTGGCAAATCGACCATTGTGAATCACTTCAAGAATCCAGATGAGCGAAACTCGATAATAGTGCCAACGGTTGGTTTCAGCGTTGAGCGATTTCAGAGTAAGTATTTATGCAAATTAACGAGATGCGGAACTATTCATATGGGCCGGGCAGTCTTCTTTGCGTGACATGCAGTAGTTTCGCAATCACATACCTAACGAGACGTATCTGATGGACACCATGTGGGAAGTTATTATGCAATGTCTTTTCTGGGCGCGACGTATCAGCTGGGTGCTCAAGGTTTATCGATTTTAACATTCGAATCACGAACTTATTATTGTATATCTTAGGACGGCGTGTCTATTGTTTAGTCAATATCCCTTTTTTAGGGATCACACATCAATTACGCCACTTATAATTCAAGACGATCTCTAATAAGGGTGGTTGGGGTATGGGGGTTTCAATGGAAAAGAAAACCATTCCCGCGATTTTTTTTTTTTTTTTAGAAGTTTGTCTGAAGCAAATTCCCTCTCCTAGGTTGACGGGTTTGACGGTATTGCAAACATCTTCAAGCATATTTGAGCAGACACCTGCTTTAGGATGGTTATTGCATTGCGCCTCGATAGTAGTGCATCGAGGAGACCGAGAGGGCTTATGGACCTTTTTTATGTTTTGTGTTTTTTCATACTCTGCACCAGTCCAAACTAACAGTCAACTAAGAGCCTGTGCACACTGGCGTGATCGATTGGCGGGTCGCCGTGGATTAACTTTTTCTGTGGGCTGTGTTTGCAGACATTGTTCAACAGCTTAACGGCAGTCTTTGTGAGCACGGCTCGCAGTGGAAGTCATTGTGTGTCGATTTATCGGTCGACCTCGGCAACGTGCACAGGCGCATTAAAAAAAAAATAACAGTGGAACCCTATTAGTTGTGTTGTGTTGTAATAATTGTGGTACTAGTGTACAGTTGTGTGCTGGCCGTGTGTCTATCTGTGTATGTGGGCGTCTGAGTATTTGTGACATGTGGACCAGGGAATGGATGCAGAACTGACTTATACGATGGAATAGTGGGTGATCCTTCTTGGGATTCGTTGGTAACTTTTTACTGGTGTTCAATTCGTGCATTCGATTCGATTCATTCGGATTGGATAAATGAAGGTACGATTGATTTACCGATGCACGTCAATGATCCGTTCCCGTCCAGCATAGCATGAGAAACTTCTAACGGAGTTAATTGTCGTTAATGGTAGATATGTATATATATATATATATATATATATATATATATATATATATATATATATATATATATATATATATATATATATATATATATATATATATATATATATATATATATATATATATATATATATATATATATATATATATATATATATATATATATATATATATATATATATATATATATATATATATATATATATATATATATATATATATATATATATATATATATATATATATATATATATATATATATATATATATATATATATATATATATATATATATATGTGTGTGTGTGTGTATATATATCATTTTCTGGCATTTGGACGATTCCAAGTAGTTTTATTGAATGGTACATGTGTTGTTCAATTAATATTCAATAACAGTACTAACTCTACTCTTTATTTTATTTTATTTATTTTCGATCTCATGCGTCATATTCCTCTGATGACTTCTCCGAGATAATTTAACATAAAAGGGCAACATTGCTGTCAACAATGACTATTTGCTGCCATCAGACGTCGCCAGGTTTTAGAAAAATTGAGATGTACTTTCATACTCAATTGAATCAAATAAGTAGGAATGAACAACAAACTGTAAGTAGCATATTACACATGTCTTATTTTAACATCATGCATATTTGTATTAACATATTATTTACAGGTAACACACATATCTCAACATGCAACACTTCCCATACACACGTAAACATTCACACACGCAAATATACAAATGCTCGACAGGTGACTGGGCCAAGTGCATTCACTCGTAGGATCTATCATTTCGATGATCGCCTCGATTCTACGAAACCAGTGCACAATTAAGCTGACATAAGCTAGTCTCGTCTGGTGAATGCATGTAACCTGGAAGCCCCAGACACGACAGGACGAGACGGACAGATGACGGACTGGACTCGACGGAGCCTAGTTCAGAGTTTTAGGCATTCTTCAATGCACGGCTAGCGACCTCAAAAAAAAAAAAAAAAAAAAAGTTTGTCTGAAGCAAATTGATCAAAACTTTTGTACATTAAAAAGCAAAAATATCGACAAGCCACGCGGTGACGAAGCTTTTCGTAGGACGTCTCTCGAAAAAAAACGCGATTTGCTGTGTTAACTCCCATTAAAAAACTTTGCAAACACATTCTATGTAAGGAATACCTAACCTGAATACAGCTTGGCATATTTAGAATCGGTCCGTTGTTTTTGACCGGTGAAGTGATTCTAGTGGTTGGTATTTTCTCGAATTGCCATGTGATGGAAGAAGAACAAATTACTTCTGCCCAAAAGCAATGGAATCACGACATGGACGGGTACGAGGATCGCAAAGGATTTGAAAATAGCCAAATCCACCGTGTAAGTAGTTCTGAAACATTTCAAGGAACGACTGTTTCCCGGATGATGTAATCAAGGCGTCGGACGTGGTTGTGGTCAACAAATTCTGTACTGTGCAGTTCGAAATATGCGCATTCAGAAAGATTTCTGGGCCGGCGCAAAACAGGGGCCCTATTCTCACAGTCACGTCATCTAGTGACTAGAAGAAAATTTCCTTCTAGTCACCAAGTGACGGGACTGTGAGAATAGGGCCCCAGTACGGCCAAAAGCTATATGATCAGGTACCGACGAGATCAAACGGATGCATCCTTATGGATGATGAAACGTATGCCAAATTGGGTTTCAAGCAGCTTCCAAGACAGAAGTTACCGGGAGTTGCTGTAAGTTGTTGATCTGGCAGGAAATCCGTAGCTGTGGCCGTGAGCCATCGATGTTCATGGCAACCCACCATCATGCGTCCACGCGAGTCCAGTTCTATTAATTACATTTGGTTCTTAGAACGGCGACGGTGGTCCTGTGGCAAGAAATAGATCGCTTGTCAAATCAGATTTTTTTCGATCTGATCCTGTGCAATCAAAGCAGCTGTAGCCAGCTAAATTCACAAGAATCATGCATTTATCAAAAAGAATGCAATCATTGCTAGTAACATTTTGCGAATCTGATCCAAGTTTTTCATATTCTTTTGTCGTAACTACGACTTACCTTTCAATATAGCCATTTTTGAATATTTTCAGAAAAATAGGAGGAAAAGTTGAACATTAGTTACTTTAAATGTACTGACCGGAATTACATTATATTTGATCTAATCAGTTGGAAAAATAGTTTTCAATTAAACTTTGAATTATGTATTATGACTTCTATGAATAACGCAAAAACTTTCGAAAGAAATCCCGACAGTCTATTTCAGGCGTCAATATGGTGCACCTAAGAGACCTAATCGTATATTGGGAACTTATATAAGTCCCATATGCATTTTTGTGCTAAATTCTTCAATCATCGTTCGCTAATCGAATTCGAAGCATGTAGATGCACGGTCAGATGATGCGGTAAGAAGGCAATTAATCGCCCTTATATTGTTGCGCATATTATTTTTTGTTAATCAGCCTACTCTGTATTAGGACAAATCGCTTTTTAGAACGAATGTGATTTGTGTTCTTAATAACGATAAATCAAAATCAAACTGGTGTAAGATTCGATTCAAATAATTTTCCTTAATACCATAATGATAAAATTTTGTCGAAAATAATTTCTGAGTTGTAATATTTCAAAATAATTCTAAAGTACCAAGACATATTCCCTGATCTTTTCCCTTTCCTATTAACGCGCTAATTCCTTTCCCGTGATGCTCGTGGAGATGCAGAGGTAGTCTCGGTCTCTATCAACAGCGAGTGTCGAACTAACATTCCTTTCCTTCCTCGGTAGAACAGCATTGGTCGTGGTTGGCGTCGTAATTGACCATTTTTATGAATGTTTTGAGTCAGTGAAACATGCACAGTGAGAATGATTTGCTCCTCCCAAGCATCATGGTTCATGCATGATCATCTGGTCAATCACGAAGTGCAACTACGAGTAGTATACCTAAGCTAAGCTACGCTAAGCTGTAATATTTCAAAATAACTCTGAAGACTACGAATATTTTCAAGTAACACGATTTGTTTACCCTATTAATAAAGGATTCAGTTGAACATACATGGGACTTTTCCCAAAAATTTTAAATAAAAACTGTTGCAAGCTTTGAAGACGTTTATTAGGTTTATTTGTTTGGTTTGAGAACCCAGGCCCGCAGCCAGCATTTTGTTTCAGGAGGGGCTAAAAATACAATATGTAATTTTAATAGTGTTTACGATTTGAGATGATCGAGCACATAGTCGCAGCAAACCTAATGATAATTCGAAATTTCTCTAAATGGGAACAATACTTATGTTGAAACTATCAACAGAAAAAGAAAAGTGTTTCCGTTTTTTTTAATCCTCTTTAATTCAGTATGCGAGTGATTACAAATCATGTAGAGAAATGTTAGGTTAGTTTTTTCTACCGATTATCAAATGATCTTACGTTCAGTACCCCTTTCTTACTTCGAACATCGATTACTGGATTAATATAAAGTCGTAGTTCTTCGGCCTGGGACATAATATTGAGCTTGAGCTTGTGCGACCACCCCTGGCTGCCACTCCGTTATCGATCGGGACTAGCTGAAGTTGCACAGGGAATCAGTAGATAATCATGCTTGGGATTAGCGAAACATCTTTCAATGTGCAACTCCTGCTAATCCTAAAGTGTTTCTGATCAATACCGGCGCCGGCCAGGCCCGAACGTAGATCGCGGAAGGAAAGGGAAGGAATTGTTAGTCCGATACTTGCTTTTGCTAGAGGCCGTATATACTACTGCGCACTCCACAAGTATCACGGGAGGAGGATATTTTTGTTAGTAGAGTATAGAAGTTGGATATACTTCTTCTTTACCGACGCCAGAGAGGTGATTCCACTACCTGGACTAGATATCGATCCACCAATTTCATGGACCGGGGAACAACGACTTTACTTCCCTTCCGAAGGAAGACGTGTGACCACAGATTTTTTCACCTCAGAAAAATCTCAACGACCTCGGCTGGAATTGAACCCAGGCCAACTGGAATGAGTGGCGGTCACGCTTACCACTCAACCACCGGCGCCGTCATTCGGCCTGGGACATAATATTTAGTTATACAAAGTCTTCTAAACTTGGTTACAGAGAAAACTCCTATTTAAACCGATACCACGATGAAAGCATTTTTTTTGCTAAAATAGGAGCAACTTTGTCATTTGCAGTTCTCTGTTACTGGCGGCCTATCAAAATCTTGTTGGCCACATTGACCACCGTAGACGGTTCAAGAAGTCTCGGGAAAATGGAAAAATGGAAAATTCAAAATTAAAAAACTCACATCAGTTTCTAGGAGATGGTTGGGCCGATTTTCATAAACTTAGTTTCAAACGTAAGGAATATGATTCCTATAGAGTGCTATGAAATGTCGTACGGATCGGTTATATGGTTCCGGAAATATAGAATGAATCGTCCGGTCACATAAGAAATTTTTGATGCCAAATGTCCTTAAAATGCATGAAACGTCGAGATTTAGTTTGCCCAAAAAAATGAGAAAAATAGAGAAAAGTTAAGCTATCGAGCGAGAATTTCGACCTTGTAACCGAGGCCCGCAGGGTCGAGTCTCTTACACCATTCGATTCAGTTCGTCGAGATCGCAAAGTGTGTGTCAAATAACGTCAATCAATTTTCTCAGAGATGGCTGAACCAATTTGCTCAAATCTAGTGTCAAATGAACGGTATAACGCTCCCACAAGCTGCTATTGAATTTAGTTGATCCAAGTCTAGGTTTCGGAGCTACTGGTTGAAGAGTACTGTCACACAGCAAATTCCATTATAAACCATGGTGTCCGAACGATACATATTCTAATAGGTTCAACATTACTTGAATTTGAGGGTCTAGATCACTAATGACTAATCAAAGTAGCTTTGACCACATTGGCCGCCTATGTTGCGACAGAATTAGCCCGTCTATTCTCGGTAGGGGCTATAATGGATATAGATTACTATTTTTGTTTGATTCAAGAACAATAAACCGGAGAAGGATAGAAGATTAGGTACGGAACACATGTTGAAATCAACCGCAACACAGTATTCCTAAAGTGTCTTTAGAAAATTATTATAATTGCTATAATCCTATATGCAATCCGGCTTTGCCGATGACACATGAAGTTACCGAGTTAGGAATCAGAATTATATCGAGCACTAAAAAGTTGTAAGTAAATACATGTAAAATCAATAGAAACGATATGAAATAAATAAATGTTTCTAGCTTTAGCTGACCTACACAATACCGTGTGAAAATAGCTGCTGAAAGAAGTTTAGCCGCTCCCTATCTGATTCAACTACTGCTCGTCGTGAACTCATAACAACGGTTCTATAGGCCCCCGAGAAACTCACCAAGTTCCTAAGCTAATGTCACACCTGTTTTTCAGCGAACTCAAAACTGATTTTTTATAAGCTTAATTTCAAATGAAAGATATAATATTTCGATTGACTGCTATTGAACTTCATTCAGTACTGATTTTTGGTTCCGGAGTTACAAGGGGGTTATTACGGTCACTTGGAAATTTCTCATATAAACCGGTACAATTGTATTATCTCATAGGTTAAAAGTCCATTGATATGAACATCAAATAACTTCGCTGACCTAGATAACTGATGGAAAATCAAAGATTTTTGGGATAAATTGTCCACTATCGATAATTTCGGAAGTTGCTGGTTCCGAACATATTCCAGAACTAAAGTCAATTCGGTGATGGTGAAGTCTCAAATGGAAGGTATATGAAGTTGACTGTTGCACTCGTAGGTTGTCCCCAACGCATCCTCTTCTCCTAATAAATATCCCCCTACCCCTAGCCCCCCCCCACACCAACTCGCATGTTAAAATATGCTAACATGAAGATAACATTGAACTCAAGCTGATTAAACTAATTAAATATTATATTTTTGTTTGTTTCATCTGTGTCAACGTCGAAATGTTGCTTATCAGGTTCGTGGCAGACGTGCACCCATATATGCTTACCAAGTGCAATAAGAATGCAATAGATATTTCCACAATGTTATATTGAACGTAACCAGCTTTAAACTGTAGCTTTGATAAATGAGATAGGCACAATTGCACCACTAGGTGGATTAAAACAGTTTTGCCTTTCTCATATAGAAAGGTTATGCAATCACTCTGAAAAACGTCAACCTAACTCCGGCCCGGAGGGCCGAGTGTCATATCCCATTCGACTCAGTTCGTCGAGATCGGAAAAAGCCTGCATGTGTGTGTATGTATGTGCGTATGTGTCAAATAATGTCACTCATTTTTCTCAGATATGGCTGGACCGATTTGCCCAAACTTAGTCTCAAATGAAAGGTGCAACCTTCCCATCGGCTGCTATTGAATTTTGGATCGATCGGAATTCTGGTTCCGGAATTACGGGTTTAAGAGTGCGGCCACACAGAAATTTCTCATATAAGCTATAGGAAAAATTAAAAATAGAATTTTTATTTTTGATGCTAAATGTCTTTAAGGAGCATGAAACGTCGAGATTTGATGCAAACTCGAAAAAAAAAATTTGACGACTATTCACTTGGCTTTGGCACTTTTTTGCCGTTCTCATATAAAAAGGTTATGCAATCACTCTGAAAAACGTCAACCTAATCCCTAATTTTTTTTTTTGACTCGCATAAGGTTTCTGGATTTTAACAGGGGCGTAGTTGATGGTTTAAGGAGAGGGGTTACCCCCCCCCCTCTACTGTTCACTCCCCTCCCTTAAAAATCTTCTTAAATCACCCCTCAGACCACCACCCCATCCAGCCCTCATACCCCTTCCCTTCAACCCCATCATCTTTAAACCACCACTATATCACAAAGCATACCAATTTAAGCCAAATTTTCACCTTTCCGTTCCGATTCAGTGACGGTTCAGTACCGTGCGCGGACGCCAATATTATTTCATGCAAATCAAATGCGAGCATTCACACTTGTCTGGGTCGGTGCCGTGCAGGACAAGTGTGAATGCTCGTATTTGATTTGTATGAAAGAATATTGGAGTCCGTGCACGGTACTGAACCGTCACTGAAACGAATCGGATAGGTGTAAATAGTGCTTTAAGCTGGAGAGTCGTTTGTTCATGAGACTTTCGCCCTCCTCACATACCCACCCCCGCATGACAAAATGAGTTAGCAAGCAAATAACATTGATCTAATGCTGATTAGGCTAATGAAGCACGATATTTTTTGTTTCAAGTGTTTCACCGTCGACGTGTAGCTCATCAAGTTCTTGGCTGGCAAGCCATTGTGTAGAAGTGCAAAGTGTACTAAGAATGTAATGGACATTTCCACAATTATGTTGAACATAAAAAGCCTCCGAGCCAAAGTTTAGAGAAATGAGAAAGGCACAATTGCACCGCTAGGTGGATTAAAACAGTTTTTTTTTTCAATATTGTCTAATTTTGCATTCGATTAGTTGAACTAATATGATTTATTTATTTTTTAATTCGATTTATATTAATCATTCTACTCATCTCATTTTTATTTATTTTAATTAACTTGATAACTTTTATTCCTTTTTTGACTTATTAATCTTTTAATTTGATTTGTTTTATTGTTTTTCTGTTATTTTTTTGTTTTTCTAACGACATTCAATTGGCAAGGGACTGGAAAATGAAGTATGTTTTTTCAATATTAAGAGCCATAGTACTCAAGGGAGAGCAAGGAATTGAAGGAAGAAAGTTTAGAAAAGCGTGGGAAAGGGTCATATGACCAAGCTTAGAGTTTACCGGCGACTTAAACTTTTGTCTGCTACCGCAGGAGTCAGGATCTTTTGGCATTAGAAATGCGAATCACCTGAGTCTGCGGCATGTTCGGACGAGTGTAAAGTAACTTGTTACTTCATGCTGTCGGAACCGTTATTTATTCAGTTTAAGGTTTTATTAGTGACAGATTCGAAACTGATTCAGCAGTGACATGCGTAAGAAATGTCTCATCTCACTGCTAGGTGGATTAAATCGGTTTTTTATGATATTGTTGATATTGATGAACAGTAACGGAAAATCTATCATTAAAATGGGATCATAGTCATAAGAACGGTTCAATGACACTGTATGGAAAAAGGCATCTACTATTTTACGACTTTTGACACCAAAAATGAGCTCAGCACCTCAAAACTAGCTTTAATTGTGATTTTCAGCAGAATCAGGCAACATTTTTGGTTTTGACCGCCTTTTGTACGAAGATCCGCCACTGTGCGACACCGTGTTACCGTAATCGACATAGTTGTCCACTGGATCATATTTTGATAGACATCGATAGCGGCGAAATTGCTGTAGTGTCGATTAGTATGCGATGGTTGGAGTAGGTTTTAAGAATTGTCCCTATGATGCTTTTGATTTGCTGGAGTCGTTTCGATTATGCTATTGAAAGAGGAGCTAAGAATCAAGGAGATGGCTGGTAGCTAGAAGACGTCGATTCTCAACATCTGCGCGATCGTTCGAGAGTTTTTGGAACGGGACGACAAGCCAGTAGTTGTTGAACCGAGTCTTATGGAGTATTGTGTTAAATTTTAATGAGATTGTATTATTATAGTGAATCAAGATCTTACGTGGAGAATTTAAAATTAAAATCAAGCAAACAAGCCTACAAAATTTATTATCCAATATTCGCGTTCAAGTAAATTTCCATAGACAACAATACGTCTTCTTTGATTACACAATCTTTACCCAAGTTGCTGCACTCTCTGTTCAGACAACAGAATCAAGTGATTGCAACTCATAAATGAAACGTGATGCTTCTTTAGCTCCGCGCTAAGCGCACTTGTTCATCTTGAAAACTTTCCGCGCCCGTCATGAAACAGGTAAACTGATACCCACAACTCGCAAATAATAAACACAATTGGCGAAGGGCGGCAAACTTGTTTACCAACCTGTAATTCCTTATTCTATTTACAACCGCCAGACCTCACCCGGCGACATCACCGGGTTTGGTTAAATTTTAATACATAATAAATAACGACAATTTGCCTATGAGTACGGGCGCAATCTTTTTACATCACAACAACACATCGGGAATACAATGTAATGTATTCAGCAATAACAAGTATGTATAACAAATATTGTTTTATTAAATCACTTCAGAAAACAAATAAACTTCCGTACGCGATCGACAATGTCTTCTTCGCAAGAGGGCCTCTCACATGTAATCGGTAGTCGTACGAACGTATACATGTCCCGACGGCATTGAGACTCGCTCGATGCCGTTGGGGAAAAGTTTGTCTGCGTCTGCTTCAGAGACTTCGGGCAGAATCATCACCTTGGTTCCGGGCTATTTGTAGAAAGACAGAATAAAACATTACTAAAATATGTTCGTTCAAAGAAAAAAAGTAACTCATACCGTCCAGTTTGCGGGGGTCGCGATCACCTTCAAACGATCCGTTAGCTGAAGCGAATCAATGACTCGTAGAATTTCACTGTGATAGAGTCATAAGAAATAGTAGAGCAGAGAATGGATTTTAATAATTTAAACTAGTCAATGGGAATGAATCGGCACTTACTCAACGTTTCTACCGGTGGATGTAGGGTAGTGCATCGTCAACCGAACTCGGTGATCAGGACTGAAACAGTGACAAACGTTATATGATTTATTTTAATTACCTTGGTATCTTTCTATAACATTATCTAGATTCTTGAAAAATATTTATATTACAGATCACCAACACACACTTGTCGCTTTGCTCGATAAATTTAAAAAAAATGCTTCACGAGCAGAAATCGGATCTGTTAATAATTGAGTGAGTAGTTTTTAAATCTAACATCTTTCAGCTCATAATCCCAATTTCAAAGCAATGACATCGTGTCAAGACACTTGTCTGGCTCTAAAATTACACTTTCGAAAAGGAACCCGGTCGTGGCTTTTAGCAGCAGGCCACGCAAAAAAAAAATTATCTCTACAGGTGACGTTTAATGTTGATTGATTTACACTATTTACCTGATGATGAATAGTGCCCGAACGGTGTGCGCCAACTCCGGATTATTCTGATCCTTCTCATCCAGCATGCCGAATCGAACGGCCAGCTCCCGATTGGGATCTGCCAAAATTGGGTATGGGAAGTTTCCGATAATATCCGGGCAATAAGATTTGATATCCTATTTACGATAAGAATGAAAAAAATTCACGATCACAATCACGACAGCACATAGGGTCACTATTTTTCACTCACATTAACCCAATCCACGTGGCACTTTAGGTCATCAACCGAGTGGGCCAATACCTTCACATTTCGCTTGGCAAAGTGCTCCCGGTGGACGGCGATTCGACCCAGTTCGGTCGTACAGACGGGGGTGAAATCCGCTGGATGTGAGAACAGGACACACCATCTGGTACATTTCCATCGAATCGAAACGAAGAAATAAATAATTTTAAATAGTATCTCCAAACAATCCCGTAAATTTTGACGTTGATACTAACGAATCTCCGAGCCACTCGTAGAAACTGATCGGACCCTGGGTGGTTTCAGACTTGAAGTTTGGAATAATGGCTCCAATACGCATTTTGGCGGTAGTTGATTAAATCACTGCACGACAATTGAAACAGGTTACTTCTTTGAACGCTTTGCGCTTACTGATCTCAGCCAGATGCACTCAGCCCAATTTAAATAAGCATGGATGATACGCGCGAAAGGCGTGCGTTTCTATGTGTGCATCGGTGGGCTCGGCTGCTGATACATATAGATGGTAGGTATACGTTATCGAGAAGCTAAAGGTCCATGACCGTTTGCAATGTATGCGTTGGTCCTGTTGATCTTACAATCACTTCATAATTTACGTGTGGGACCGATCTGATAAGGGGTTTACCTAATATGAGACACTTTCAGACATCAATTGCTGCGTGTACATAATTTGTAAAACCGGTTGCTGCCAAGCGGCGAAAGAAAACAATGACAATGCGGATAACAGGAAGAAATGCGATTATCGGACACGCGCCGGCATAGGGTTGCTGATGAAACTCAATCATTAACGGTGCAATCTTGTAGACACAGGATGTTCACCCGAATTTGTTGGTTACCAAGGCTTCGGATGAATTTGAAAACAACTTTGTTTTTTTCTTCTGACCTAGATTTACGCATGTCTTTGCGGTAGTTGTAAAAGTAATACTCCAAGTGTCAAAACAATTATGAGTATCATATTCCAATCGTTCTATGATTTGAGTCAATATAGGTTGTCCACATTACGTAACGAACCACTTCAATAAGTGCGTACATTTTGCCTCGATAGCACGTACAACTACAATTATTTTTTTGTTGATTTTGTAAAAATGTAGTCAAGCAAATGGAACAAATTTGACGAAATTTTCAATGGGCATCTAGCAACTTCAAGTCACAGATAGGGGTGCACGAGGAGGCACGTGCCCCTTTATTCACTCAGAAAGAGTCTTAGTATATGTGTTTATATTTCGCTTTAAGTAATATAATGCAGAGGCGACACGTCAGTACGTTCAACCTGTTCATTGAACAGGTAAGCAAAATCTGACGACCCGAAACCAGTTTTATTATTATTAGTTTTATTTAAAAAATTTTCAGTCTTCCCATGACTGGTTCAACCTCTAACATGCACGCATCTCATACTCTCACCGCATATCTCATACTGGATAGAGCAGCTGCAAGAGCGACGGCTGGAACAACAGCGTGAGTATCATGGGCGACGGCTTTTTCTATTACCTTTTGCACCGGTTCAAGTCAAATATTGAACCAGCGTGCATTGGGGCGGTGTTCATATGGAGGTGTTAGAGTTGTGTGCAAACGAGAGGGATTTATAATTTTCGAGCCCGCGTCGCCGTACGTTCATAACAGTCTGTCGAACGCTTTCTTGGGGCATGGTGGTTTTAGGCGTGTATGTATTTGGTTGGTACAACGACAATAATGAACTGTCTGCTTTTGCTTCAAAGAAATTATTTGCTCTTTGCATTTACATGTAGAAAATTGTCTACTGAGAGTGTAAAATGAACATAAACTCAAACCAGGGGTTGTTCGAATGGTCTTGCGTTGTATTGTAATAATAAACGGGTTGATGTTAAATATCTCATGCCTACGAGATTTAGGAGAAAGCTTATTTTTCTGACTTCAATGAATCGCACGAGAAACATCCAAATTTCTTTCCCATTTGAAAGAATTGAGGGATGACTTTAAACCAGTTGTAAGTGTTTCGATCTATCTTATACGAATATTTCTTGGTGTATGGAACATATGATTCTACATTTCATTTAATTAATTCATATCATACCATGATTTAAACGAATTTTGTTATCCACGATGAATTTTGTTAAATGTATACTAAATATTAAAAATTACGAAAAAAAATTTCGTTCATCAAGTCGCCATATTTTTGGTAGTTCACGAAATGATAGCATCTTATCTATTTTTAGCAGATTAACGAATAACGGCGTTCAGCGATATGAATTTTTGGTGCATATTTATGTTGGGGATTCTTCGGAAAAAATCGTCCTTATTACGAAAGATGCTATAATAAAATAATATAAAGATATCCTTGTATTTTAATCAAACAATTCGTTGGAATAATGTAATGTAATAAGCCTACGAAAGTCATTTCGTGGTTTTTACGAAAAACTCGTAATGAAAATAAAAACGTATTCGTAGCTCATTCGTAACCGAACGTGTACCGAGAAACAAGTGCTTTTTGTTCTCTCCGGTGTGGTTTAGTTTTTTCGGTAGTACGAAGGTGCTTGCTGTGGCAGAGGCTGCAGTAAAGCATTACTAATAAACAGTCCCGCGAGTGATAATTATTACCTGCGATATCGGTGAAGGTAGTGCAGTGAAGTGCGTTACTAAACAGTTTTCTTGCCTGCAAGACGGCTTTGTTTAGACGAGCTATATCAGCTCTCTACTGTGTGAAGGTCACGCGGGTGACGGATAAAACAAACGAAGGATCAATTCACCTACCAGCTCGTCAGGAACAAACTGGTGAAGTGTTTCGTTTTTTACTTTTCTTATCGATTTTTTTTATTATTGTTTTTGATTTTTTATTTTGATTTAAATTAAATAGTGCGGTCGAGCGCGTTGCTCCCGCAACAAAATGGAACAAACAGAAGGATCACCTTCCGAAGACGAATATTATGAGGAAGAAGAACGTATATCTGATACTGAGACAGATAATGTTATGGTCGATCCACTTCCCCCACTTTCCCCCAATGTCTCACAGCCCCCCCACCCCCCGAGTCAAGGTTTACCAGGATGGATCCGCTGGTCCTTGGGTGGTATACTTTCGGCCCAAAAATAAACCGTTAAACAGCATACCTGTTGCACGGGAGCTGACAAAACATTACTCGGCCGTAACCGAGATTAAAAAGGTTCAGTCAGATAAACTGCGCGTAGTCGTTACTGACTTGAAACAGGCCAATGATATCGTTAGAAATAGCCTCTTTACGCTGGAGTATCGCATCTACATCCCTTCTCGTGATGTGGAGATCGACGGTGTGGTAAGTGATGCGGGTCTAACTGTCGATGATCTGATGCATGATGGGGCTGGCCGCTTTAAAGACCCTAACCTTCAATCAGTTAAGATTTTGGAGTGCAAGCAATTGCACTCAAAGTCCATCGAAGATGGGAATTACTATCCATCAGACTCGTTTCGCGTAACCTTCGCCAGATCTGCACTTCCGAGCTACGTTGAAGTGGGAGGAGCTCGTCTACCTGTCCGCCTGTTTGTACCGCGGGTCATGAATTGTTCCAATTGCAAGCAGCTAGGTCACACGGCCACCTACTGTAGCAACAAGAAACGGTGCGGTAAATGTGGGGAACGCCATGCGGATGAAACTTGCAGTAGGCCCGCTGAGAAGTGCGTTTACTGTGGGGAGGATCCGCATGCACTTTTGACATGCCCAACGTACAAACTTCGCGCGGATAAACTGAAGCGATCCGCCAAAGATCGCTCCAGACGCTCTTACGCAGAAATGCTTAAAAGAGCTGTTCCACTTATCTCCGAAAACCCATTCGTTCTCTTGCCAACTGACGATAACGCCTCTAACGACCCTTGCGAGGGGCATTCTTTGGCTCCGCTTGGAAACTCTAGGAAAAGACCTAATCAAAACTCACCTGAACTTCCTCGTAAGGGTCCTAGGTTGTCCCAAACAAGGGTACAAAATAAAAATAATTCATCAACCGGAAGTGCTGGTACAAATCCGAAGATAATACCTCCTGGTTTTGGGAAATTGAGATACAACCAGGAGTTCCCAGCACTCCCCGGGGAACCAAAAATCCCAAGTGCTCCAATTTTACAGTCAGAAACTCAACCTAAAACGGGATTCCTTAAATTTTCTGACATTGTGAACTGGATATTCACAGCTTTCAACATTACCGATCCTCTGAAAAGCTTGCTGGTTGCTATTCTACCAACAGTAAGAACATTTTTTAAACAGTTGTCTGAACAATGGCCCCTCCTTACAGCGATCGTATCCTTCGATGGCTAACTTATTAGACGGAATCAAGGATCTGATCACTGTTTTACAGTGGAACTGCAGAAGTATTGTCCCCAAAATTGATTCATTAAAACACTTGCTAAATTACAATCATTGTGATGCATTTTCCCTATGTGAAACATGGCTAACTTCTAATATAAACCTCAACTTCCACGATTTTAACATTATCCGCTTGGATCGATAAGACTCATATGGAGGGGTACTTTTAGGGATCAAAAAGTGCTACTCCTTCAATCGAATCAATCTCCCTTCGACGCCAGGCATTGAAGTTGTCGCTTGTCAAACAACAATCAAAGGCAAAGATCTTTGCATTGCTTCTATTTACATTCCTCCTAGGGCCATGATGGGATATCGAAGACTCTCTAACGTGATTAAACACCTTCCCTCGCCCCGCCTGCTTCTTGGAGAATTTAACTCTCACGGTACGGGGTGGGGCTGTCTATACGACGCTAATCGATCTTCGACAATTCAAGACCTTTGTGACAACTTCAATATGACAATTCTGAACACAGGGGAAATGACACGGATTCCTAGACCCCCTGCGCAAGCAAGTGCACTGGACATATCTTTATGCTCGACATCACTACGGTTAGATTGCAAGTGGAAGGTAATATCTGATCCCCACGGTAGTGACCACTTACCAATTGTAATTGCAATCACCACTGGTTCAAGACCATCGGCACCAATCAATGTTCCCTATGACCTCACACGAAACATTGATTGGAATACGCTGCTGAGATATCCAAAACTATCGATTCAACACAGGTACTTCCCCCGGAGGAAGAATATAAGTTTTTGTCCAACTCGATTCTCGATACCGCGATTCAAACTCAGACGAAACGAGTACCCGACGTGAACACCCAAAAACGTTCTCCCAACCCGTGGTGGGACATAGAGTGCTCAGACGTGTACGCGGAGAAAGCTGCCGCGTATAAAACCTTCCGGAACGACGGGTTAGTTGCTAGTTACCGAGTGTACGCGATATTAGAAAAGCGAATGAAAAATTTAATGAAAGCTAAGAAACGCAGTTACTGGCGCCGGTTTGTCGACGGGTTAACAAGAGAAACATCGATGAGCACTCTTTGGGGCACGGCCCGACGTATACGAAACCGAAACAGTACTAACGAGAGCGTGGAATATTCAAACCGTTGGATATTCGATTTCGCCAAGAAGGTTTGTCCGGATTCCGCCCCGGCACAGAAAATCTACCGCGCCGCGTCGCCTTACAATACCGCGAACGAAACACCGTTTACGATGGTGGAGTTCTCACTTGCTCTCTTATCATGTAACAATAAAGCCCCGGGGCCAGATAGAATCTAATTCAACTTGTTGAAGAATCTGCCAGACTCTGCCAAAAGACGCTTGTTGAATTTATTTAATAGGTTTCTTGAGGGTAACATTGTCCCACATGACTGGAGACAGGTGAGGGTCATCGCCATCCAAAAACCAGGAAAACCAGCCTCCGACCACAATTCGTATCGTCCGATTGCAATGCTGTCCTGTATCCGGAAGTTATTCGAAAAAATGATCTCGTTTCGCCTCGATAATTGGGTCGAAACAAATGGCTTACTGTCAGATACACAATTTGGCTTCCGCAAAGGCAAAGGGACGAACGATTGCCTTGCGTTGCTCTCAACATAAATTCAAATGGCATATGCTAACAAAGAGCAGATGGCATCAGTATTCTTGGATGTTAAGGGGGCTTTCGATTCAGTTTCGATCAACATTCTTTATGAGAAGTTGCACCAGCATGGTCTTTCGCCAATTTTAAATATCTTTTTGCTAAACCTGTTGTCTGAAAAACAAATGCATTTCTCACATGGCGATTTATCGACATCACGATTTAGCTACATGGGCCTTCCCCAGAGGTCATGTCTAAGCCCTCTCCTCTACAATTTTCACGTGAATGACATTGACGAATGTCTTGTCAATTTCTGCACGCTAAGGCTGCTTGCAGATGGCGGTGTGGTCTCTATTACAGGCCCTAAAGCCGTCGACTTGCAAGGACCACTGCAAGATACCTTGGACAATTTGCCTTCTTGGGCTCTCCAGCTGGGTGTCGAGTTCTCCACGGAGAAAACTGAGCTTTTCGTATTTTCTAGAAAGCGTGAACCAGCGCAACTACAGCTTAAATTAATGGAGCAAGCTATTGCTCAGGCTTCAACATTCAAATATCTCGGGGTATGGTTCGACTCTAAAGGTACCTGGGGATGTCACATTAGGTATCTGAAACAGAAGTGCCAACAAAGGATCAACTTTTTCCGTACAATAACTGGAACATGGTGGGGCGCCCATCCAGGAGACCTAATCAGGCTGTACCAAACAACGATATTATCAGTGTTGGAGTACGGATGTTTCTGCTTTCGCTCCGCTGCGAACATACACTTCATCAAACTGGAGCGAATCCAGTATCGTTGCTTGCGTATTGCCTTGGGTTGCATGCACTCGACCCATACGATGAGTCTCGAAGTGCTGGCGGGCGTTCTTCCGCTGAAAAATCGATTCTGGGACCTCTCATATCGATTGCTCATTCGATGCGATATTCTGAACCCATTGGTGATTGCAAATTGCGAAAGGCTTGTCGAGCTTAATTCTCAGACCCGATTCATGTCCTTGTACTTCGATTACATGGCACAGAACATCAATTCATATACGTATAACGTCAACCGTGCTCATCTCTTAGATACTTCTGATCCAACTGTATTTTTCGATACATCCATGAAGGAAGAGATTTGTGGAATTCCGGATCATATTCGCCCACAAGTGGTCCCAAATATTTTCTATAACAAATACCATCAAGTCGACTGCGCCAAAATGTTCTACACTGACGGATCAATTCTCGACGGGTCCACAGGCTTCGGTATCTTCAACGAAAATCTTGCTGCCTCATTCAAACTCAATGATCCTGCTTCAATTTACGTAGCAGAATTAGCTGCCATTCAGTATGCTCTCGGGATCATTGACACCCTGCCCTCAGACCATTACTTCATCGTTTCGGATAGTCTCAGCTCCATTGAGGCCATCCGTGCGGCGAAGCCTGGAAAGCACTCACCGTATTTCCTGGGGAAAATACGGGAATATCTGAGTGCTTTATTTGAAAAATCTTACCAGATTACCTTGGTTTGGGTCCCGTCACATTGTTCTATTGCGGGCAATGAGAAGGCGGACTCTTTAGCCAAGGTGGGCGCATTAGAAGGCGACACTTACGAAAGACCAATTTGCTTCAATGAATTTTTCAGTATCTCTCGTCAGAGGACGCTCGATAGTTTGCAAACCTCATGGAGCAATGGGCATCTGGGACGGTGGCTACATTCCATTATCCCGAAGGTATCAACGAATGCTTGGTTTAAGGGGTTGGATGTGAACCGGGACTTTATTCGTACGATGTCAAGGATCATGTCCAACCATTACTCGTTTGACGCGCATCTCCGTCGTATAGGGCTTGCTGAAAGTAATCATTGTGTTTGTGAGAACGGCTATCACGACATCGAGCATGTTGTTTGGCTGTGCGCAGAGTACTGTGTTGCCAGGTCCCAACTAATAGATTCCCTTCGGGCCCGAGGTAGATCACCCTATGTGCCAGTCCGGGACCACCCCTATATTTTTCTTTTTGAAAAGTATTGATGTCCAAGTTTAATACATTTTCCCCTCTCTCATTCACAGTAGAATCTCACCAACCTATCCCTATATCTACAATATGGCATTGTTCCACGAGTCTTCGGTGCATACCCTTCTTGATAACCGTCTATCCAGAACATCATGACATACCTCACTTGCAGATTATATAGAGTGCCAATAATTATCCGAAATATCGACCCTCCCCTCGCCCCTGCGATTACAGACTGGAAACTACAACACAACAACAAAGTGTGCATATCCGCCACAATGACCAATCAGCAAACGACGATGTCAATTACACAATATGTATCCCACTTCCCACCTTTTTCCTTTACTTACATAAGAGGGGAGAAAGCCGCCCCTAAATACGGCTTTCCCTTCCCCCACTAACATGTGACATGTAATAAAAAAAAATGAATTATCGGCTTCGTTAAGCTACAGCATTTGGGCCTAAATAAACGTATTTAAGATAAAAAAACGTATTCGTAGAAGTACGAATGATTCATGATATGCACGAAAAATTCGCATATTTTACGAAAGTTTTCTGTACGAAACCTATTCTTTCAGTGTATTTTTGCTCTCTTAAGCATTCTACCAGACGTTTGTTTGACAATTCATCGGTGGGTTTTGACAACAAATTTGTTTTGCTCAACTCTTACGCACAGAAAAACCCATCGACGAACATCGTTCATTGGTCCTATTCGTAAGATATTGGATGGAATCGATGATTTTGTCAAACGTCGAACCCACCCAAGTAACATTAGAAGAGATAAACAAGAAAGAAGCAGATGATCCAAAAATGATGAAAATGATGGTGGCATTTCATGGCCTTTGCGGTATATTGAACAGGTTGACGGTGGAACCACGCGTCGCCTCTGATATAATGTTAAAATTCTATTGATACAAATATTACATTAAGGCGGGGCTGGTTGATGGAACGATGACAACGGAACAAGTCTTGCGCTGTACCCGAAATGGGTAATCGGAAAGTCAATTGAGCTAACCTACCTACCAAAATCCATGAACCAAGTTTTTTGATGAATATATTTAAATACATCTTTTTTCTGTAAATCACTACCAGCTGATGAGAGATAGGATGGTTAACACCCAAATGTGTTTATATTTCGCTTAAAGTGGTGGGGGGGGGGGGGGGGGGGTGGGTGGCTGTGGGAGAGGGTAGAAAAATAAATTTGTTGCAATTTTGGGTAAAGTAAATTGATCAAAACTTTTTTACATTATAATGTATCATTTCAATAACATTTCTATTCAAAATTATCGTCAAGCGACTCCCCTCTCGCAGGTTAATGGGATTGACGATATTGTAAATATCATTAAGCCACAATAGATTCAATAGAGTTATCTAAATATAAATACCTTTTTAGTTTTTATTTGCACCAAGTTCTACTACTAGAGGTTCATTAATTCTCATGCTACTAATTCACCAATCATTATAACTACTCAGGATTTGATTTATATAAGAAGCCCGCTTCAAGATGTTGATTACAATACGCCTCGATAGCGATGTATCGAAAGGGGCGGGAGGGCTGATGAGAGCCTTTTTCGGTTCTATACTTTTCCGTTCGTTACCAGCTCACAACCAACAATCAACCAATAACAAATAGATGATTGAGAAAGTATGTGCTATGTGGTTGGCTGTTCAAATATTAGTAGAGTTTGAAGTACTAATGTATATTTGTCATGTGATGATCATAGCTTCAGCTGTATCATGTACCTGTCTAATCTATTGCATCTCTCATCTTTTGTCTTTTATCTCTTCTTTTCGAGTCTTATATAGAGCCGTCGAGAGCCGCGCCGGGCCCCGGGACCTTAATTACTGATGGGCCCTACTATATACGACTTCTCATTTTAGTATGAATTAGGGAAATTGTACGAATTCAAACTTTTAAATAAACAATTTTAAAAGTAGAAAAATAAATTTGTTGCAATTTTGGGTAAAGTAAATTGATCAAAACTTTTTTACATTATAATGTATCATTTCAATAACATTTCTATTCAAAATTATCGTCAAGCGACTCCCCTCTCGCAGGTTAATGGGATTGACGATATTGTAAATATCATTAAGCCACAATAGATTCAATAGAGTTATCTAAATATAAATACCTTTTTAGTTTTTATTTGCACCAAGTTCTACTACTAGAGGTTCATTAATTCTCATGCTACTAATTCACCAATCATTATAACTACTCAGGATTTGATTTATATAAGAAGCCCGCTTCAAGATGTTGATTACAATACGCCTCGATAGCGATGTATCGAAAGGGGCGGGAGGGCTGATGAGAGCCTTTTTCGGTTCTATACTTTTCCGTTCGTTACCAGCTCACAACCAACAATCAACCAATAACAAATAGATGATTGAGAAAGTATGTGCTATGTGGTTGGCTGTTCAAATATTAGTAGAGTTTGAAGTACTAATGTATATTTGTCATGTGATGATCATAGCTTCAGCTGTATCATGTACCTGTCTAATCTATTGCATCTCTCATCTTTTGTCTTTTATCTCTTCTTTTCGAGTCTTATATAGAGCCGTCGAGAGCCGCGCCGGGCCCCGGGACCTTAATTACTGATGGGCCCTACTATATACGACTTCTCATTTTAGTATGAATTAGGGAAATTGTACGAATTCAAACTTTTAAATAAACAATTTTTTTATATTTTATGTTTGACTCGGCACAATTCGTTAGATTACCAGAGGCGTGAGTCTTTTGTACATTCAAGATTGAAAAAATAAACGAATATTATTGGCTGTCCATTAGATCTACTTACGCGCAACTTGCCATTCCAATCGGAGATTTGTCAAACACGTTAATATCTTCATCATTTATACTGCCTTGATGCACGCTAATACTGCCATCGTTAATGTTGCCTTGATTGTTATTGTTGGTGCATGCTGTTGATTTTGGCGTACTGGATGCAGTTATTGCGGATGTCATTTTTACGTGAACGGATTTTCCTTAGTGATTTCTGAACATAGTGTTCCGTAATGTGCCGTCTGATCACAGAACTAATACGTAATAAGTAGCCCTTTACATGTACAAAGAGTAGTCTGTTTAGTGGTACCGCATTGTGTGTTATTTTCCAGATTGACGTGGGAAGGAATGGGTCGTCCAACCTCATTCTCACGACAAAAACATCATTGAGGACATTTGGATAGTAGTTTCTGGCAGAAGTATCATCCGAAATTTCTCCGAATTACGACAATAATTTCTCAGTGGCATATTGCACCAACGCGGTGCCAGGGAATGTACCCAAGCAACAAAAAGTTCGGATAATACTTAAAAAGCACACTTTAAAGTTCACATAAAGTTCTTAGCGAACTCTCAAGCATAAGCTTTAATGGAACTTGAAAGCTGCTTAAGCCGCTTTTTTAACATAAAACGTATTGCAAAATTACTTAAAGCGAGAAGCTTATGCAGCTCTCTTATACGAACTTTTGGTTGCTTGGGTAACCGTACCTCGATTTTTCGATCGTCCATATACACGGAGATCTCGTTTCGAGAGCTGTTGTTGAAATGTTCAGTACTGTGTTGTTGATATGGTGAAATTGAATATAGGAGAGTACCACCAACCTAAGCTACATTTGCATCATTAATAATTGACCCACATCATGAATACTCGATCTAATACAACACGTATAGTCAATGACCACCGAATTTGTCCGGAGCACCACGTTTTGCTGCTGCCAATCATTCCTCTCGATTGATCACCACGGCGAGCATAAACGATTCCTTTGTTCTTCAGATAATGCAGAAAAAGTAGTCCAGATTAGCCTTTCGAAAAACAGTAACTTGATAGGATTTTTCACCTAACAGTAAGATCGAACCATTCTGATACTATGCATCTCATGTATTGTATTCATTTGCTCGATCAATAGTCATTATTTGTTCGAGTTCCGATAAGAAATTTTTCTTAGTATTAATAGAATCAATAAATTTAGTCGTTCAACAATTTTTATGAAGGAACCTAAAACAATTAACAAGCTAATATTTCTCATGTAAGCTTTAGATACTTCTTCTGGTACTGAAAATCGTTTCTTACCATGATTCGAACAAATGACGGCTTCTTTACGTATCACTTGTGATAAATGATACCTGAAAGGTCCAAACGCACTGCTAGATTAATCTAATCGATTTTATTTCACTTACCCACTTGGATCATGTACTTCCGAAAATCATTCTAAACAATTCTTTCGAAGACACCAAGACTCTGTGATGAACATGTTCTGAGATACTTAGGATTGCTGCGTAGTTGTTTGTTGTAGGGGAATCCGGGGCAAGTTGGCGGTGTTTTCAGTTTCCATTTTTTCCGCTTTTATTTATGTAGACCGTGTAAATTGAGCACGTTGCATGAAAGGACAGATTGTTGGCGATATCTGCGATTTTTTTCAATGTATTTGTTGCATTGTCTTTATATCTATTGGCCAAAATATTTTACGTGGAAAACCCACCAACTTACCCCGGTCTGAAAGATCTTTTCACGCACTACCGAAAAGAATAATCATCCGTGGTGTTGGGACGGAAAGTCTTTTTAGCAGAACAGAATGTATATGTGTGATGAAATCTCGCTAAAAGCTACGTTTGTTTTATTAATTTTCCGTTTCAATATAATAAATATGGTTACTTACATTTAAACTAACCTCACCTTTCCAAATACTCTCAATAATAGATTGATTGACGATTTGAAGAACTACAGATCAAATAACCGTGAGTTAACTATTAGTGCTAATAAATTCAGTTACTTACATTTCAAATAATGATATAATTATTAATTTTATAAAACAAGTTATATAATTGGTCTCGCAAGTGATAACGTGTTCGCTTTGTTGCTCACTTCTTTTCGCCAGTTTGATCATTCCTACCTACGATGAATTTTGTGAATCTGATCCCATGTTCGGGGGGATCTTCGATGTTTGCTTACTCGGTAACACATTGAATAGATTGAAAATGACCTTAACATTAGAAAAATTTACTTAGTATCCTCGAAAACACAACATCGCCCACAATTTAAAAAAAAATGCTATGCGACATAAACACATTGTAAAATGTATTTTACATTACTTCAGGCACACAACGAGAGACAGCGCCATATGACTAATGGACACGGAGAAAAAGGGACTCTGCTAACTTATCCCAACTGCCAACTAGTCCCGGGCTCCCCTACACATGCAGTATTTCGGAAAAACTGTTTACCATATTCTGGATGAACTTTTCAAACTCAGAACAACTAGAAAGGGTCATTTGCATTAACACAAACTCAATCAACCGAAACTTCTCCGAATCACGACAATAATTTCTCAATGGCACATTGCACCAACGCGGTGCCAGGGAATGTAACCGTACCTCGATTTTTCGATCGTCCATATACACGGAGATCTCGATTCGATGATCCGGCGTAAAATTGGCCAGTTCACAAATAGGGTCTTTGTTCCGGTCACAAATACAATTTTTTTGCAATAATAATTCTAAACAAAATTTTCGAGGAAATCATAGACTTCTAGAGCCAGTTTCGGATCTTCCGGAACGATACGAACAGGTTCACAAGTACGAATTTATGCGAATGATATTCCAAAAAATCTTAGAACTCTAGAACAAGGTTCATGAATTGGTCAGTTTCACTGGTGTTCGAGATCTTCCGGAAGATCATTATGTAGCCAAAAAAACATGAGTAGGTCTCGTTCAAATGAGAATTCCAGAAACACTAAAACGCATGGTTCTAAGACCAGCTTTATAATTCATATCAGTTCAGCGAATGTTCCAGATTTCCCGGATGGTCATTATGTGACGAATACTGTCAATTTTTCACTTGGAGCTAGAAATTTAAGCCAATGTAACGTGAATGAATGTTTTCGACAAAGCTGCAGAGTTCTATAAGTAGATTAATGAATTAGACAGTCAGTTCTATGGATGTTCCGGATTTTCCGGTCGATTTTCACGTGGAATCAAGTATTTGAATCAAAGAATCACTATCATTTTAAATGGGATTTTATATAAGCTTTCAAGAATAATTCAAAACATTGGGATCAGTTTCATTGATTGACCACGTTGTCACTTGTTCAGTATTATGAGAAATACTACGGTATGGCCGGAATCAGCATCGGAAGCGTAATGCGGAACGTCCAAGATCATGTACAAAACTGATATGTACATTCCTATTTTTGTTTTGGTTGTGTTAATTATTAGTATTCTGTAAAAACTTCAAAAGTTATGGCATTTTGAAAGTTCATTGACCCCAACACCTAAAGAAGGATGTTTTTTGCATCCAATGAATACCTAAAAATATGCAATATCACAAAGAAATAACAGGCAATTATCGTTAGCACGACTGTTACACTGCCTCTAGAAGCATAACTGTCCCATGTACTATGGGAATCCCTATACACATGGGACAATTATGCTTCTAGCGGCGGTACAGTCGTCATAAGCCCTCCCATAACAATGAGTTCCAAATCCACATCTAAAACTTAAACATATATAATCGGTACTCTCTGTTTGCCCACAGATCAAGGAGTCTTCTTCACTGCATTCGACATGTCCGGTGCCACCCGCTACCGAAGTCTTTGGGAACACCATTTCAAATCTTGCCAGGGCATCGTTTTCGTTATCGATTCCAGCGACCGGATGCGATTAGGTATATAATGGAAGATACTGTTTTGCGCTGGGCGATTTGTGAAATATGTTTTACCCATTACAGTGGTAGTCAAGGACGAATTGGAGATTCTGATACAGCATCCAGACATCGCCAACCGACGGGTACCGATTCTGTTCTTCGCCAACAAGATGGACTGTACTGATGCCTTGAGTAGTGTGAAGATTGCCGCTGGCCTAGGCTTGGAGAAAATCAAGGACAAACCGTGGCACATAAGCTCCAGCAATGCACTCACGGGTGAGGGCCTGCAGGACGGTGTCCAATGGATGGTGCATCAGATTAGGGAGTGTGTCGCTAGCTCTAAGAACGGCAATTAAAGACTTTGTAGAACCGAAATTACGATAAAAATATGAACAAATAAATTTTGACTATGTCTTGTGTGTAGCTTTGTTTATTGATATTTGCAGTACACCCGAGTTAGGTCAGTTCTTGAATAAAGTACATATTCTCACCTGCATCGATCTGAACATGTGAAGAGTCTGACGATTGTGACTGTTCATTCAAGCCTGGTTCTTCTTTGACTTCTACTTCCATCGACAGGACTTCGTCAGCATCAACGTCAGATAGCACGTCCTGAGATTCGTCATCTTCAGAGTCAGACGTTTCTTGTTTTACTTGCGAATCTGGTTCTATTGCTGTGTTCGATTTCATCTGCTGAGTTTTCTAAAATGTGGAAAATAAAGTGACTTCCTACAAACCAAACGTAATGTACCTACGTTGATCTCCTGTTCTCGAACTCGATCTCGTTGTATAACCTTGTGCAAAACGTCACAGGATTTGTAAATTATCAGATTATCGCGAACCTTAGGTGGATCGTGGTTGTGGCCCCAATTTAAATGGAACACAACGTATGCTTTGTCTGCCAGAAACAAAGTTTGACAATTGTGCGTGTTTCGCTGCTCACACACCCAATAGGTGCGGCTTTTACGTGGAATGGAGCAATAATATCGATAACCACCATAAATCAACCCAAAACCTTCGTTCGTTTTGTAAAAATAAAACTGATGCGACGGCAAACGAATAAGCTTACCAGGTGGATTCTTCACATTTTCTACATTTGTGGCTGTTTCTGACTGTGTTGGTGCTGTTTTAGGTGACTGTTTTTCAATCAACGAAATGGTTGGTTCATTTTTAGATTTGGTACCGACATCAACAGCATTAGTCTTTTCGTTGTCCTTGCTGGGATTATCGTGTGCCTTCGACTGCACCTGGATACGAACAGAAGCCTTCCCCTCACTGTTCATCCGAATAATCACCTTTATAGGTTCCCCTTCGCAAACCTGATCCAGCACGTTAGTGTTTTCAATTGCATTCTTCGCCAGATCGATTTGCTTCTGCTTTCGTTCTATTGCTTCCTTTTTAAGCGTAACATTGTGCTGCCGACACTGGGAACGGTATCGGTAAAATTCTTCCAGACTCTCCAAGCAGGTCGAACAAATAAACGAGTTGGCATCCTTCGCTGGATCCAGCTGAAATATATACATATGATTTATACCAGTAAGCATTATTAAGTTCGTATTTGACCGAGTAAGCTTCTAAGGATCGGTAGCTGATTCAATTACTGCATCAAGCAAAAACGGCCACCTCCTAAAAAAACTGACCTCAATCTGCAGCAAGGTTCGAATCACCTGAGTGATGTCATCCTCATCGCTGATACAAGATTCTCCGATTGTCGAAAGTTCGTTATCGTCTGTCGCCTCCGCTAGACACAGTCGGCAGTATTCCGGTTCCTCATACTCGAACACCACCGTGACGTTCGTCATTCGTAATGTGCTTTCACAATGTCCTGACAAACGATTAATCCACCAGACACTCGTTCCACTGACAAATTACTAATTATAACGCGAAACTTTATCAGAACTTTGTATTTTTATGAAGAAAACAGGAAATTGCAAACGGATAGACTAATGTTGACATTCTGCTTTTGGTACCGACAGTGCATTTACCTTACACGGTTAAATAAAACAACCTGCAGAATAAGTTCTTTTAACTTACTTTTGAGTTGTGCGTCGCCTTCGCACTTATTAGTGTTGTCAAAAACAAAACGAGAGGTTCGACTCAGTCGAGGTCTTCCGTGGAGGAAGGTACTTTTGAGTTGTTTGGGGTGAACTCAAAATTAGGTAAATTCAACTTAAATTTGAGTATAAAAAACCTATCAATGAGTTGTAATTTTTGCCGTGGTTAAATGGAAACTACCTTCAACACGGTTTACCTAATTTTAAGTTCCCCCACGATACCACGAGATTGAGTCAAAGGAACTCAATTTTAGGTAGTTTTTCGTTTCCGTGTACAATGCGAAACAGTTGCCAATTTTACAGTTTTTTCAGGATATTTCCACATTATTATGCGTCGTCTAAACATTTTACCGAACAATATTTTGCACACGCAGAATTTTATTTATGCGTCGATAGCATACTTTTCTAGCTGCTTCTTGTTTCTTCTGCTGCAAGTTTTATGCATTGGACATATTCGGTCTATCCACTCATTGAATGCTTACTAGAAGTATATGCATTAAAATGCATAAACATCACAGAAGAAAAGAGCCAGGAATAGAAAGTATGCTAACTATGCTGATTTTTGTTTCTCAGTGTATGTGATAGTCTAATTCAATATAAACTTTTGAATAGAGCTAATAAGATTTGTAAACAAACTTTTGTTTTGCTGAATTCTCTAAATTTGTTATAATTTCAACACAGAAAAGATTTGAAATTGATTTTACCAAGGGTAAAGATGTTGATTCATGTATATATTTCATGAAATTCAACTCGACTGCGGAATAATGAGTGAAATAAGTTGTTTTATAAAAATCTCTTAGCCCTTTTGAAGAATTGATATTGAATTTTTAAGTACCGTACAGAGCCCATCCGTCGATCGGGTACCACTCACCGATCATTTGACGCAAAAATCGTTTTATTTCGAATATTAAATGGAATTAATAAATTAAAATTGATGCGAAACTTACAACATCAATATGACACACATTTTCAGTATGCATCTCTTATTATTAGCATAGCATAGCATATACGATTGCACAAATCGTGGGTGGCTGTGCAATGATCAGCTAATATTCACCAAGATATCCACCATATCGTGTCACAAGGAAAAAAAAACATTTAGGATTAACGCTTTTTCTTCATAGTGGAACAAGCATCACAGCGTACACCTGGCCACGTCCTTACAATCGTCGAGGAAGGGAAGGAATGTTAGTTCAACATGTACTTGCGAAAGTGCAGGGAACCCATACTACTTTCATAGATGTTTCAGGAATAGGAGATTGTGTTAGTAGGGTAGGTTATTTATGATGAGCTTATTCAACAACATTTCAGTGCAACATGGATGTAACTTACCTAGTTTTATCCGTATTTACAATAAGAAAATTATTTAGATAAAATATATAAACATTGAAAAAACAACATTAAACAATTTCACCTGCTCTCAATTAATTAGGGTGCAAGAATTATCCTCCATCATCAGTGAAATCGTTGCATCAACTAGTCATTTATAGATGCCGCTACGCTACGGATGTGTTTTTGGTGGTTATATTCACGCGTATGCATTGCAATGTTAATGAGACGATAAAATCACTACATAAAATCTCTCTATGTTCACGCTATTCACACCTCCCAAGTAACCAATAAGCATTATAACGTAGCCTAATATCTGCTTTAGATCCACATATAAAGCTGTCCTATAAAGCCGTGAAGCCCTAAATACTTATTTAATGCTGATATTATGCCAGAAAAGGCGAAATATAGTGCTATTACTGTGCGGAGATTGACAGCTCGTTTCTGCAGTACTAATGCTATTATATAGCAAAAGCGTACAAATGTCAAATTTCAAAGCCTTATATTGGCACTACTAATGCTATTAAAAAGCTTCAGTTGGTTGTCATTGTCCGCCATGGTTTTAAAACCATTTCTTATGTTTCCTTTCGGTATGATGAGCAAAAAGGAAAAATTTTAAAATAAAATATTCTGTTTAAAACCGTAATTGACTCTGTTCTATCTAATGCATTGTAATGAATATCCTTAATGGGTTTTCGTTCTCACACGATATGAATGTTTACGAAAATTACCTTTAGTAAGTCTCGAACTGAGGTACCTTGCCTCGTCCTTCACGGTAAGTGCGCTGCGTTTGCTTCCTGGACTATATTGCATATGTTCGATTGAAATGAAATATGCCGAATATAATCTTCAAGAAGAGTTGCATAACAAATAAACCCACAGCATTACAATAGCATTATATCAGCTTTTTATAGGCTCTATAATGGCATTAAATGCACTTGTAAAGCTTACATGCTTTAAAGATCCTTGAAGCATGTACGCGTTATATCAGCTTTATATACGCATATAGAGCAAGCTATAATGCTATATGTCGGCTGTGCAGTTATGCATTATTGATGCTAATAAAGAGCTTTATTGCGTTGTTAATGCTGTAATGGAGTTTCAATGCAACATTAGTGCAAATGTATAGCCAATATAGTGCAATGGCTTAATGCTTATGGTTACTTGGGGCTATTAACACGTAACTCACTTTTCACTTATTGGGCCACGACCGCATAAAAAGCCTGGAATACACCAACACCAATGCAGCCCCAAAAATAATATTTCGCCTATGGCGAACCACTTAATTCCAACAAAATGAACTGCTTCCACTGATTAGCCTAAACATTTACTTCACTTTTGCCGAGCCATTCTTCATTTAAAACGACAGCTCAGCTCACTTTTTTTCTCATTTAAGCCATAGCGAAAACTTACGCTAAAATGGCCTTCTTCATACACCGAGCAAAAAGCATTTGAGAATTTCATAAGTCTCGGCATATGAACCAGCCTTCTGACGATGCCATTGAACGCTTTAGAATGTCATAGGTAGGCTTATGAATTCATTTATCTTTATTCATGCACTCCATAGACGTACAAATAATGTATTTCATAAAACAGTCTTATGATTTTGCTCCAATATATGCGTTTAAGAATTTCATAAGTTTTTCTCATGAAACTCATATGAGATCTGTTATTGATTCTATAAAATTATATTGTTTTTCATAAACGTCACTTTTGTGAAAAGTTCATAATTGTTTCTTATGAATTCAGTATTGGCCTGGACGTCCAAAGGAGCTAATAGTTTCAGGCCAGCACTGTTTGGTTACCGCTGTTTGAAACAAACGAGTTGAAATTTTAGTCAAATTGCAACAAAATTTAAAATAATTGTTTTTTATATTATTCAATAAATTACTGTGAGCATTAAATCAGTTTCCATGGTTATGATTTTTCAGAAGATATCCAATATTTTGAAATGAAATCTGTTGTGCATATAATTAGTGTCTGACACGTATTTCATAATTATCAAAATCATTTGAGAAGTAAGAATCATTATCATTCAGTTTGTCAAGTCGTTTCCCAGTTGTCTAAGCCCAGTTCCCCAGGAAATATTGACGAAGCGTTGCTCATTATGTACAAATTTTAATATTTAATGGGAGTTTTCTCTTCAATCTTCTGAAGGCATCTACACTTGGCGGTTCATTTGTCCCGAATTTAGTTCTACAAGATGACAACACGAATGAACTCATTATGAATTACGCTCATGTTTTACAATTCTCGGTGGTTTGTTTACTTTGTCAGTTGCGTGAGTTCGAGTGCAAAAGGTGCCCATCTGTTACATTCAAACTCACGTAACTCCCACGTGAACAAACCACCGAAAATTGTCAAACGAAGTTCATCCGGCTCATTTTGGGGTTATGTCGGTTGGTGTAAAACCTAATATCATCTAAAGGTTGATTTTTACTGTTGATTTTTTGTCTACTAAAAATGCTCGAGAAATATCAGCCATGTTCTATTTTTTATATAAATGCACAATAATATCCATAAAAAAACTTATGGCATTCATTCGATCATTGTGATGAATTTCATAAGACTGTTCTATGGAAATCATTATTACTGCTATGTTCTCTGCTTATAAATGTCAGCAATTTTCATAAATGGGCACCTATGGCGTTCATTCGGACATTTTCATAAATTTCATAAGAGTGTCTCATGAAAATAATAAGAGATGGATTTGGAAAATTTCCCCTCCAAATCATAAGACAGACTTATAAAATCCATTTAAAATCCTTATGTCTGAAAGTCATAAGACGTTTTTATGGAAATTCAAAGTAAATTTTGCTCGGTGTAGAGTTCTAGGCAAATCATTCTACACACACCACTTGAGTGGTTTGTTTTCCTCCAGCTGTCATATGTAAAACTGTCAGCCAATTTAATCATTACAAATAGCTCGCATAAAGTCTTTATAATGGTGCTGAAATGTTCTTTGTCGCTGTAAAAGTCATTCCGAAAACGTTCAATGCCGGTTAGTCAGGTTCCATCACGAAAATAATCTGACTAAAAAGTTATTTTCGATTTGTTTTTCTCCATCTATGACAGGTGGAGGAAAACAAATCGTCGAACACACTAATACAGTTACAGATTGTCAAGTACTCTATTGCGGCAACCACAACCATTTTTTCCCCAGGAACACTCAAATTTCACTGATCAACTAATCCACACTGTTGATCGTGTAACCAACGTTGGTGTAACCGAAGAACCGGCGTTTCTTTTATTCAGTTTTATACTGACTGTAACAATATTTGCCAAAAATGGTTGCCATTTTGTAAACTCCATTTTTGCATATTTTGATAATTTTTTTTCGAAAAAAACTGGCCTACGAAAAATTCTGCGAAAAATCTATTATTTAGTTCAATGTATATATAATATATGCAAAAAAATAGATCTTTGGGACTTTTAGTTCAAACACAGCCGAATTTAATGTAAAAATCGAGATTTTCAAGTTTTAATTGTTTATAACTAATAAGTAATTAACAAATTAACATATTTTTTGTGCTAGTTGTACTCCTTACATCCCTACGAGTTGACTAAAACTCGTATTTATATGTCAACGCTAGCTAGGAATCCAATAAAAACTTAGAAAAAATAGGTGGCACGTATACGTCCCACTGCGTCGCAAAGGGTTAACTGTGAGTATGACATCGTCGTACGTCGTCTGAAACATGGTTGTGACCCTAGGAGCAGATCACTTGTGATGCATTTTTAAAAATCAGCTAAATGCGAAAAATAGAAATTCATCATGTATTTTGCGTTGCGTGTAAGACGTCAAAACCCTACACTGAAAAAAATCCAAACGTTAATTCTATTTGCTTCAAACCGCTTAAAATTCATATGAAGAAGAAATGCTATTGTTATCACGCGCACACATTCCTTCTATGTGTCAACTGTATAAACTATGTATGCATACACATAAGTTATATGTGCATATTGGTATAGAATGGGGTTTTATGTGCCTAATAGTTATGAAATGTGAATGTAAGATTAATATTTCTTGTAAATACACACATTAGGTTTATGTGCCAGCAAATAGTGTCTATATGCCTCCGTTAATTGCAAAAATCTATGTGTAAAATCAATAGGCATAACGTTTACTTTTTTTTGAGTGTACGAAAAAACTAGTCCTACATTCGACAAAACGTCAAACAAAGTGAATCAGCGTAGGACGTTTGTTAAACAAACTTTTCTGCGAGGGAGTGCAAAGTTGAAGCAAAAATGGAAATTAAATGCATTTTTTTCTAATTTGATGCAAATTTGTTATACATTTCTAGAGAGATCTGCCCCTAGTTGTGACTCGACATACGCAATTCCGATCTATCCGCGAACTACACAATTGTCCGCTGTGATCGAAGCTCACTTATACCAGTAATTTAAATCGTGGGTACGGCGTTTTAATAAATATGACCACTTGGAACAAGTAATTGTACAAATTTCACTCCTTCGGCAATCTCTTTTCATCTGTGGGAAATAGCTAAGACCGAATTCAAACCCAGATTTACATGCTGCACATTTAAGCGCCGTGTAACAACTTGTTGATTCTGTTAATGTTGGAGTTTAAATTATTGTTTTAGGTGATTATAAGCTTCGTTGGACATTGGATGAAGATGTGAATGGAATCCTTCCGGTGAATGCATCATCAGAGCAAGAACTTTCTCTTGCCGAATTTGGTTTACATGAAATAAATGGTGTCTTTGTGAATGAGCCTAGCATTGAGCTGATCGATCCGCCATAATCTATTTTAAAAATTGACTAGCAACATTTGTTTTAAAAAAAATTAATGGGTTGTGTACAGGACACGACCACGGTGACATTAAAAATGCAGCTTTTTTCAAGAGCGTGCAAATGAATTTTATCTATCACACATATCGACTCACGTTCTTGTTCACTCGCCTGTTTTCATATGTTACAATTTGCTATATACCCTCCCCATCAAAACATAATTTATTGAAGGTCTTTTAACGGTATCTATTAATCAAGTATCTCACTAGGTGATTGGCATTATTTGGCTGATCCATCTAGTAAAAATAGGTTGGTCTGTCCAGAAAATATATTCAAAAGAAAAGTTCCATATTGAGAGCTGTGATGAGGAAGCCCACGCCGCCAACGGAAATATACAGATTCTCCATGAAATATGAAATTTCATTTTCCATTTAAATTTTCAATAATGTACTAATGAACTTAAGTAAACAATCTTAAGTTTATGTATTTCTTGATCGATTAGTGGTGGAAAAAATGAAATTATTTGATAAATTACATTGTCATGCAACGTTCGCACTACCAGTTAAAACGGGTTTTTATGCTATCTTGGTGACATTTTTCTTGTTGCTAATTATAAAAACGTGTTATAACTCTGTAGTGCAAACATTGTATTATTAAACCAATTCTGCAGCGTTTTATGTTATATAGGTGTTTTATGTGGTAATAGGACTGACATAATTTTATCTTCAGTACAGCGGTTTGTTTCATAATTTAAAACAGATTTATTTTAAAATTTAAAGTAGTATACCCAACCGTTCTATTTGTTGTATACTTTAAAACGCAATTAGAACTGTGTTTTAAATACATAGGGTAGGACAGATATTCTGACTGGATAAACTGGGAAACAATTTTAAGTCCAGTAACGCTTAAGACATGGCTTGAATTTGAATCGAAAAAGAACACCCGCTTCAACTGCTGCTGGGACGGTAAGTTCTGTTTTAAAATTTTCCGTTGTGTGCAGTACGAAACAAAAGTGTTTGAAATTATAAAACAAAAAGTTCTGCTGGGAATGTGATTGTTTCCGATACAATTACACTCAGATTTTTCACGCAGGGGATACAGGCCGTGTAAATGAAAACCGCGTAAATTAAAAAAAAACGCGTTAATGAAAACCGCGTAAATTTCAAAATCCGCATAAAGAAACCTGAGTGTACTCTCCTATATAAAATACTACTCTGCTGAACAGTGCAATAGCTACAGAAGCACGTTGTCAGATGCCTTACTGATAAAAAACATATAACCGATATATGAAACATGAAAACCAATAGGCTCTTTACCCTACGCAGCTACAAAGCGCCGTAAACATGGATTAACAAGTTACAACGCACACGCATGCATAAAAATAAATACATATATACATATGTATATTTTTTTCAAACGTAACACTCTTAAGCAGCACACACCGTATTGAACTAAATCAAAACCACCCCGCCCACCCACTTTGCAAATCATTCTGTGACACCGTGCTGGTACCCGAAAAATCCGCACACGGCCACCGCTGCCGAAAATGCATAGCGTCTACCGCTTATTGTAGTGCCCAGACGCTGCAGCCATGTTCTTACCCGTTCGACATAAGAACAAAAACTGATTCAAACGGGTACGCGTCACCTCTATTTATAAACTAACCGTATATGGTTTAGTCACTTAGGTGCGAGTGTGTGCGAATGCCAGCGTTGCCGAAAATCGATAGCGCTTATTGCATCGCCCGGAGACGATGTTGCTCCTATGGAATAAAAGCAACAACTGATTTAAACGGACATGCGTTGCTTCTATTTATGACTTTTCGTGTTTCATTGAGCATCTAAGCTGCCCTCTTATGACGGCTGTGTCTGAGAAATCTGCCTCACGAATGGTAATTTTCCCGTTTTTCGTGAACTTTTTAATTTTACCATTTTCCAAAAGTCTACTTTTATTGGGGAGATATTAAATTGTTACCAATATTTAAGTTAGGTGTTTCTGAATCGGTTGGTGTATGAATGATTAAAATCCATCTAGTAATATCGGAGTTATAAGCGTGCAAACCTTACATAGTTTCGTTACATGGGAGATAGTTTAGATTTTAGAATGACACCTAGCCCCAGATAGTGGAGTAAGACATTTTTAATGTCAAAATTGACGCGAAATTCGAATTCATTAGTCATATTGGCGAACATCTATTGAAATTCGACTTTGATGCACTTAATTCCGATCTGCTTGTCATCGTTTATTCCATGACACTGTAACAGATGATATAGCGTCCATTTTCTACGATAATCTTTTTTGAAATCCTGCACTCAAGAGAACCTCGTAAACGTTGCTGGATAATTCTCAACCAAAATCAGCTGTGATGGACACCCGAATTACGACATTTGCGCAATCGTGGCCATAAAGCTCGGAAACGATTTTACCGATGCAGATCTTTGTAGAACAGAGAGAATATCAGCTCTCTGTAAAGCGCGAGTGAGCCTTGCTCCCTTGCGATAGAAAAGTTTAAAAGGCTTGGTTTCCCTGCATTCTACACTCACACAAAGTTTTAAGCCAAGCTGAAAACTAAGACAGTAACTATAATATTCTAGTAAGCTACTTGAAATAGTTCTATCAAATCCGACTGTTTCTAATTGGTTGGAATGTTATTGGAAAAAGTGGGAGCTTACATCAAAGTCGCTCTTTTGTGTATATTGCTGTTTTGCAACATATTAAAAATACCAAACAAACTTAGTACGTTGATTTCATGAAGCAATACTGTTGTCAGTCATTTTTACTTTTTAGATAATTCGGGAATCCTGCGAATTGAAGAGGGGCATTTTGCCTCGGTGGGGCGTATTATACCCATTTACCCCAAGTATCTAATTGTAATTTCTAGAATGCGTGAACGAGTGCCACTCTCTTGATGTGTTAAGCTATTGCTTAAGTAGTCACATTTAAATTACGTAAAGCGGGTATCTTTGATCCACGAGGAAACTTTGGCCCATTAGAGCTTGTTTCAGTAACTGTACGATAAGAAAATTCCCTTTAAGAAAATCATCCAAACAAAAAAACAATTCCTGGAAAATTTCGGTGAAAACATTTTGTGTCTATACAGTCAATTTTGTTTTCTTTGGGGACGTAATATTGGGCAGGGAATTGCCTCCAGGTATGCAATTTACACAATTTTTCGCTCTTTATTTCACTTTTCGATCCAATAATTCGACTGATTGAAGTAACCTCTAGAGCAAAGATTGTAAATTCAAAATAAAATTATTATATATTTACACAAAAACAAAATAAATCACTCAACAGTTTAAATCTATGGGTATCTTTTTTCCTTTTTAATTTCGACTATGTTAGTCACATTTTCGTTTTTACATTTTAACGACATTCAATTAGCTAGAGATTACTGGGTAGGGAAAGTTATGAAAATTAGAGCCATTTACCTAGGGGCAGATCACTCTAGAAATGTATAACAAATTTGCATTAAATTAGAAAAAAAAAACATTTAATTTCCATTTTTTCATCAACTTTGCACTCCCTAGCAGAATTTTTTTTTTACAAACGTCCTAAGCTGATTCACTTTGTTTGACGTTTTGTTGAATGTAGGGCTAATTTTTTGTAGGGTTTTGACGTCTAACACACAACGCAAAATACATTATGAATTTCTATTTTGATGGAAAGAAATGCATTTAATTTAGCTGATTTTTACAAATGCATTACAAGTGATCTGCACCTAGGTCAAAATTCTCGTTGAAAGGGAATTTCTGTCAAACCGTTACTCGCCAATCACAGATGATTGTAGTAAACAAAAGAGAAAAGTTTTCTCTTTCATTAACTGCTATGAACTGTGTTTAGGCAGTAACGATTTGAATGGAATTTCCTTTCAAAGAGAATTTTGACAGTTGGTTTTTAAGCCGTAATCATATGTTTGCAGAGATTTTAAGTCATCCAGAAAATTTCGACTTTTTAAAATATTGTTTTTTTAACTTATTTGGCATCCTTGCGAATTGCGGCAAAAATGCATTTATCCACGGAAACGAAAAACTACCTAAAATTGAGTTCCTTTGACTCAATCTCGTGGTATCGTGGGGGAACTTAAAATTAGGTAAACCGTGTTGAAGGTAGTTTCCATTTAACCACGGCAAAAATTACAACTCATTGATAGGTTTTTCATACTCAAATTTAAGTTGAATTTACCTAATTTTGAGTTCACCCCAAACAACTCAAAAGTACCTTCCTCCACGGAAGACCTCGACTGAGTCGAATCTCTCTTTTTGTTTTTGACAACACTAATAAGTGCGAAAGCGACGCACAACTCAAAAGTAAGTTAAAAGAACTTTTCTGCAGGTTGTTTTATTTAACCGTGTCGGTAAAGCAGTTAGGCTGAAGGAAACGCACCCGCAGTCACAGGGTGTACAATTTATTTTGTTATTTTACAAGAACTGTCAAAATCAGATGTTTATATGCAAATTACCTTTAAAATCAGTATTTGCGTAATAGTTTTCGCATCTTTAAAATATCTTTAAGCGGAATTATCTATAGATTTGGCTGGTACTCTTCAAATCAGGTGGTTCCTACAAATATCACCAGAAATCGTAACAATGGCCCCGATTATCCTAAAAGGTCGCAATTATGCCTTGTTCATCAGTGGAATCGTCGGTCTGATCGGTTTGGCTTGCTATCCAATCATCATTGATCCGATGCTGAATCCAGAAAAATACAGTAAGGAGTTCATATTATAGTACTGCCGCTTAGACAATTCATCCCAAGTTTCTTTCGCAGAAAAAGTACAACAGGTGAATCGTGCCTTTATAAAACAGGAACAGATCCAACCCGGCAGTGAGTATTTTTGACTGCAGTTAGCTGTAGCTTTTAAATATTTAACACGATTTGTTTTATTCGTCACAGACATGCGAGTGTGGAGCGACCCATTCAAACCTAGGGAGGACCAACCGAAATAATTCTGTGGTATTTAGTTCAACGTTCCTGCTCGCAGATCCAGTCTTTAGTTGTATTTTTGCACGTTCTATACATTTTAAGAGAAATTTAAACCGAAAAAAATTACAGGACCTGCTTTTTATATTAAAGAAAAGCCTATATTATGCTCTTCTCCACGGAACAAAACGTCAAGTTTTAATGCCTCGGGGCCAAACCGGTCTGTTGGTTACTGATGAGAGGAATTTGAAATACAAAACCTGATCTTTTATCCTTTTTGTTCTCTAGCGAAGATGCATATTACCTATTCCAGTATTTTTCTATTAAAATTTTCCTCTGTCATCGTGTGGACTTTATTAGACAAACGCATGATTTTGGACGTCAATAATTCACAGCTCCTATCTCATCATTTCGAAGAGCGTTTATTGAACAGATTTAATCTGTACCAATTTAAAAACTGAGTATTATCAGCTCCTGCGTTAGTAACTGAGCGAGTGTACAAATAATTCTGGTCTCTACTGTAGGCAGATTTCAGTTTTGTGTAGTAGCGACTGATGGTTTCCCGACAAAACAGCGAGTTGACGTAAGTCTAACAAACCACACGTACCACTTATCAATAATGGTAAGATTCTTCAGAAAAATGCATTTCGGTACCTAAGCTCATTATCACCAATTGGAGGTTCGGATACAAACATCAAATTTCTTTCTAAAGTAGGAATAACCATTTGTAATGAAAATATAAAAATGAGAACTACATAGAGTAGATTAACAAATCTGAATAGAAATAAAATAAACAGACAGGTGATTGTCGTATAATAAAGTCGGTTTTAGCATTTGGAAGTGCAGGATCCGCTGGTGTTACATTATACACACCAGCTGACCAGTAAATATCTCGTGAACTTATCACCACAACGAAACCGGGGGGAAATTCCTTACCACTCTTACTTTATCAAATCATACATCCCGTTCGCACAAGGAAACAAAAAACAAACCAAGTATCTATTGCAATCGCTTACTCGGCAGTGGCATCTGGGTGCCTCTCGAGCAGCATAGCAACACCCTGTCCACCGGCGGCACAGGCCGCCACCAGTCCGAGTTGTCCATTCTCGCGTACAAGCCGGTTAGCCTATCGGAAGAAATAATGCCGAAACGTTATCGAACTTAATTTATTCCGTCTTTTCTCTAAGTAGTAACTTACCGTATGCATGCAAAGACGCACCCCGGTTGCCGCAAATGGATGACCGATCGAGAGCGAACCACCCCAGTTATTCCACTTGCTCAGATCCGGATTGCCAACCTTCTCACTAAGTCCGAGATACGTCTTGCAGAAGTAGTCGGAATCGAGGGCCTTCAAGTTGGCGATAATTTGACCCTACAAAGATGAAAAAATTCACATCAAGCAAACACTTTCTTGCAGTTTTCCTCAATATCATCTTACGGCAAACGCTTCATGAATTTCCCACGAATCAATATCCTTCAGCGTGAGACCAGCCTTCTTCAGCAGCTTCGGGATACCGTAGGCTGGCCCGAGCAGCAGCTGGTCGATAGGATCCTGGGAAACATACAGGAAATCTCGCAGGTAGGCCTTCGGACGGAGACCCAGTTCCTTTGCCTTGGCTTCGGTCATGATTATACATGCGGAGGCACCATCAGTTAGGAAAGAAGCATTTGCAGCGGTGACCGTTCCGTACGGTTTAACGAAAGCTGGCTTCAATTTAGCCAAGGCTTCCTTGGTGGAGACACGAATCCCATTATCTTTGTCGACGGTTTTATCCACCCCGGCAACCTTGTAGGGAACCAAATCCGTAAAATATCCCTTATCCTGAGCCTCCTTTGCCAAGGTGTGGGATCGCAGCGCATAGTCGTCCTGTTCCTGGCGACTCGCCTTGAAGGAAGCAGCCAATCGATCAGCCGAGTGGCCCATGGTTTCGCCGGAGGAAAACTCTGCCACGGCTGGTAGCTCTGGGACGAAGAAATCCGGTCGAATAGAAGCCAACAGCTGCAACCGCTGTCCGGCGGATTTAGCCTTATTCGCGCGTAGCATCAACGAACGCATTTTGCGACTGTGACGGATCGGTACGTCGGACATAAACTCAACACCTCCGGCTACGATCGCATCATACGTTCCTGTCGCAATCAGTCCCATTCCGGTAGTGATGGCCTGATTCGAGCTAATGCAAGCCATCGTAACCGTATGGGCGGGAGTTTTGTTGCTAAAACCGGCCGCCAGGGCAGCCTCGCGGGCAATGTTGGATGTCTTGACCTCCTGAATGACGGTACCATACACGATGTAATCGATGACCTCTTTGTCGATTTTGGTCTTGCGAAGAAGGCTCCTGCAAAGATGGATCAAGTAGAATGGATCTTTTTTTCGGATTGCTAGGTTCAGCACTCACAGTAGCGAATGTCGTGCCAGCTCATGGGGCATCAGCTTAGAATAGGTGGTTCCGGACATAAGAAAAGGCGTCCGAACTCCGTCCACGAGGACTACATTCTTTCCGGTTCTGTCGGGAAGCTTCCTCGGCTCACATACGACTCCGGTCGTGCTGATACTTCTAAGAGCTGCGGGTGGAATATAGTTTGTAATTTTTTCGCTTTCTATTCTCGGGATGGATGATCACGTTTCTATGTGCGCAGAAACGTGATAGTGTTATTACATATAGTGATTATAAACGTTTCCGATTTAGCTACTGATAACGATGATCTTTATTAAACATTGTAGGTTTCATGATTTGAAGCCTTTCTACATGCAAGTATTATTGAATTTATTTCAAATTCAAAAATTCATTATATGAACTGACTGCCATGGTTCAGTAAGGATTGATATCTAAACCGATCGGAAAATCGTGACATAATATATGGTAGCACCGCTAAGCCTGGCGCAACAGCAACTGCTTAAACAGGTATGTGTGTGAGCAACAAAGACTGATAATACAGCTTTACAGCTCAAAACAAGTCAAAATGGACTTTGGACTCTACGCTGATGGCGATGAGTCTCACCTTATTTCCATTACGAGACTGTTCCTGTATCATTTCCCGTTACTACTATCGTAATCTTTTCACCTCGTACCGGGTTGCGATTACATATTTTTCTTTTAAACAGATTTTAGCCATTGATTCCAAAGTCCATCAGCGAAGTCAACTGATTCATCTCACCGATCGTCATCTAAATTATCCTATAATGGAACGTCAATACTCACCCGTTTTTGCCAGATTTCCGGATAGGACGGAGCCACATTTGGTCAGCTGATATGCCATCGTATATATTGCACGTTTGGGTAATCCCGTACTAATGAATAACAAAAATTAGAGAAATAAAATCCAATTACTTCAGCAGGCCCTTTCGATGAGCTACGGGTACTGATCACTTCACGAGACAACGTTACAATTTACTATGACGAAGATCACTTTGCTGCGGCTCTCCTCTCCAAAAAGCGTCGACATCAATGAATGGAATGGAAAACGCGAAGAGAAAAATGAAAAAACGAACTGTGATGACATTTGGTAGAGCTTTCATTTGAGCTTTTCATGTTTGGGTAAAACTAGAAAACTTTACAAACTGGGTAAATTTCAGCAAAGTATAAAAAATGGAGTAAGGTACACGCAAACGAAAAACTAACTTAAGTTGAGTTCTTTTGACTCAATCTCGGGGTATCGTGGAGAAAGGTAAAATTAAATAAAATGTGATGGTAGTTTACATTTAACCACAGACTAACAGACATAACACTTAAAAACAAAGAAAGGCTATGCAATCACTGTAAAAATCGACTTTTTAACCGAGGGCCGAGTGTCATACACCATTCGATTCAGTTCGTCGAGATCGGCAAATGTCTGTGTGTGTGTATGTATGTGTGTGTATGTGTGTGTGTGTCATTTAAACTCACACAATTTTCTCAGAGATGGCTGAACCGATTTTCGCAAACTTAGTTTCATCTGAAAGGTATAACGCTCCCATAAGCTGCTATTGAATTTTTAGTTGATCCGATTTCCGGTTCCGAAGTTACGGGTTGAAGAGTGCGGTCACACAGCAAATTCCCATATAAACTGGTACCACCATGATGTTCAAATGATGTAAAACATATTAAAATAGATGTAACATTACTCTAGTTTGCGGGTCTGGATCACTAATGATCAATCAAAGCAGCTTTGACCACATTGGCCACCTATGACGGCTCATGACGCCCCCGGGGAACCCGCCAAGTTCCTAAGCTAATATCACACCCATTCCCCAACGAATTCTCTACCGATTTTTACAAACTTGATTTCAAATGAAAGATACAGTAATGCCATTGACTGCTGCTGAATTTCATTCGGTTCGGACTCTTGCTTCTGGAGTTACAGGTTGGTTAGTAAGGATACACTGGAATTTCCCATATAAATCGGTACAATCGTAATACCTCAGAGGCTAAAAACTAATGAAATGATCACCAAATCTAGATCACTGATTGCCAATCAAACATTCTTTGAATATATTGTCCACTATCGACGATTCCGGAATTCCGGGCATATTCCACAATTAAAGTCATATCGGTTCTTCGGTGATGACTGAACCGATTTTCTCAAACCAAGTCTCAAATGGAAGGCAAATTATGCAGTTGAGTATTGCGTCGCTGCCCCTAGACCCCCCCCCCCCCGCCTTGCCCTTACACCTTCCTCCTTCATCACTCCCCTCCCCTTGGACCACCCTCACGCCCGCATTTCCTTCATCAACCCCGTATACCGAAATAAGATGAAGGATTTCTGACGCATCCTCCACTTCCACTCTACTAACCCCCCATTCCCTCCACTTTCAAACCCATTCCACCAACATTTCAAAATATAATCACATGAAGATAACATTGAACTCATGCTGATTAAGCTAATTAAATATTATTCTTTTGCCTTTCTCATACAGAAAGGTTATGCAATTGCTCCAAAAACCGACTTTCTAACCGAGGCCCGGAGGGCCGAGTCTCATATAACATTCGGCTCAGTTCGCCGAGATCGCAAAATGTCTGTGTGTATGTATATGTGTATGTATGTGTGTATGTATGTATGTATGTATGTATGTATGTATGTGCGGATTTATTAACAAAATGTCCACATCGGTTTCTCGAAGATGGCTGAACCGATTTTTACAAACTAAGATTCAAATGAAAGGTATAATATTCCCATGGGTTGCTATTGAATTTCATTTTGACCCGACATCTCGTTCCGGATTACGAGTTGAAGAGTATGGTTACAAAAAAAATTGTTATGATTTGTCCACATCGGTTTCTCGGAATTTTCTGAACCGATTTTGACAAACTTGATTTTAAATGAAAGATACAACGTTTCCATCAGCTGCTAATGAATTTTGTGTGGATCCGAGTTCTGGTTCCTTGATTACAGGGTGATACGTACGATCACGCAGCAAATCCCGATTCTAACGAATTCTGCGATGGATGTCAAAAGGTGAAATTTTTTCCATAATGTAACCATAACTGCTTGAATTTGTAGATCTAGGTCACAAACAGTCATTCAAAGTCTCTTTGGCCACACTGGCCACCATCGACAGCTCCGGAAGCCCCGGCGGAAGCATCCAAATTCAGAATAACGGTTATGTCGGTTTCTCAAAAATGGCTAGACCGATTTGATCAACTTAGTCTCAAATGAAAGGTGTTGCGTCCTCGGAAACTGATATTAAATTCCATCTCCATCCGACTTCCGGCTCCGGAGTTAAGGGTTGTGGAGTGCGATCACATAGAAAACTCCGATTCAAACCGATACCGCGATGAATGCAAAAAGGTACTCTTATATATGCTTACCAAGTGTAATAGACATTTCCATAATGTTATCTTGTACGAACCAGCTATTAAATCATAGTTTGGATAAATGAGAAAGGCACAATTGCACCTTTAGGTGGATTAAAACAGGTTTTTATACTCAAATTTAATTTGAATTTACCTAATTTTGAGTATACCCCAAACAACTTAAAAGTACCTTCCTACACGGAAGACCTCGAATGAGTCGAATCTCTCGTGTTGTTTTTGACAACACTAATAAGTGCGAAAGCAACACACAACTCAAAATTAAGTTGAAAGAACTTAATCTAGGTTGTTTTATTTTTACGTGTAAATATAAAGTATATCTCGCCTTTTTTTTGAAAAGGGCCAATAAACATAATTTGGGATTTTCGCTTTATTTCATATTCAGGATTTCTATTCAAAGTATTATCACCTGTAAAAACCCAAACGCCATAAAAAATAATGGAAAAACATATCGCTATATTGAGTAAACGGCCAATATTACTTTGGTGTGCGATAATACATTGGCCGTTTACTTGAGGAAACTGCCAATAAACATTTATGTTTTGGTTTTTTGGCCCTTTACTTTTTTTGTTTGAAAATGACAAACGCAATCAAACATCATTTCTAATAATCGAGTGCTTTAGATCATAAGAAAGCATTTTCTTTAGTATTCTCTTTTTAAAAATCTCAAATCATCGAAGAAATATGCAAAATATAAAAACACAGAAAAAAATATTGGTGAAAGTAAGAGTGTTCCGCTCTTAGCAAAAAACAACCAACGCTGACTATTAGGTTGAAAGTAAAACTTTTAAAATAATCAAGAATTAATCAAAATAAAAGTTTTCCTTTTAAGCTAATGAAGAATAGTAATCAAAACAAAAGTTTTATTTTCAAACTAAGAGTATGCATTGGTTTTTTTTGCTAAGAGTAAAAAACTCTTATTTTTACCAACATTTTTTTTCTGTGAACGACAATGCATTCAACTACCCAGCTAATTGAATTAACGCTTGAAACACATTGAGTATGTCCATAACCCTTTTGAGACGTAAAAAAAGTTTTCGAGAAAAACATGTTTGGAGAAAAATTGATTTTTTTAAATGTTAAGATACATAACCACCCTCCTTTTTCACTGTAAAACACTGAAAAAAATCCAAACGTTAATTCTATTTGCTTCAAACCGCTTAAAATTCATATGAAGAAGAAATGCTAATATTATCACGCGCACACATACCTTCTATGTGTCAACCGTATAAACTATATATGCACACACATAAGTTATATGTGTATATTGTTATAGAATGGGGTTTTATGTGCCTAATTGTTATGAAATGTGAACACATTGGGTTTATGTACCAGCAAATAGTGTCTATATGCCTCCGTTAATTGCAAAAATCTGTGTAAAATCAATAGGCATAACGTTTACTTTTTTTGAGTGAAGTCTATTTTACATTGAAATTTACTGTAAAAACGTTTTTTTTCTGTTTTTGTATTGTAGCATAACACTAAAACTTACTGTACTGTCACAGTGAAAATCATAGTTTTGTTACTGTACATTTCTATTCGGGAAGAGAAAGCCGTATTTAGGGGCGGCTTGCTCCCCTCTTATGTTAGTAAAGGAAAAAGGTAGGAAGTGGGATACATATTGTAAAATTTTGTAAAATTGACATTCTCGTGGGCTGGTTGATGATTGTGGGGGATATGTACACTTTATTGTAGTGGTTTCCGTCTTGAAATCGGAGGGGCGAGGGGAGGGTTGATATTTCGGATGATTATTGGCACTCCGATGCTGTCATGATGTTCTTGTGACATGTGTCATGATGTTCTGGATGGACGGTTATCGAGAAAGGTATGCATCGTAGACTCGTGAAGCAATGCCATATTGTAGATACAGAGAGAGGTTGACGAGGTTCTATTGTGAATGAGAGGGGAAAATGTATTAAACTTGGACATCAATAGTTTTCAAAAAGATGTAGATAAGAAAAATGTAGGGGTGGTCACTGCTTGCCAGGACGTCCCGGCCTGGCACATAGGGTGATCTACCTCGGGCCCGAAGGGAATCTATTAGTTGGGACCTGGCAACACGGTACTCTGCGCACAGCCAAACAACATGCTCGATGTCGTGATAGCCATTCTCACAAACATCCCGTTTTAGGTTGAATTTCTGACTGTAAAATGGGAGCACTTGGGATTTTTGGTGCCCCAGGGAGTGCTGGGAACTCCTGGTTGTATCTCAATCAACCAGGAGGTATCATCTTCGGATTTGTTGCAGCAGTTCCAGGTGATGCATTATTTTTATTTTGTACCCTTGTTTGGGACAACCTAGGACCCTTACGAGGAAGTTCAGGTGAGTTTTGATTAGGTCTTTTCCTAGAGTTTCCAAGCAGAGCCAAAGAATGCCCCTCGCAAGGGTCGTTAGAGGCGTTATCGTCAGTTGGCAAGAGAACGAATGGGTTTTCGGAGATAAGTGGAACAGCTCTTTTAAGCATTTCTGCGTAAGAGCGTCTGGAGCGATCTTCGGCGGATCGCTGCAGTTTACCCGCACGAAGGTTGTACGTTGGGCATGTCAAAAGTTCATGCGGACTCTCCCCACAGTAAACACATTTCTCAGCGGACCTACTGCAAGTATCATCCACATGGCGTTCCCCACATTTACCGCACCGTTGCTTATTGCTACAGTAGGTGGCCGTGTTACCTAGCTGCTTGCAATTGAGACAATTCATGACCCGCGGTACAAACAGACGCACAGGTTGACGAGCCCCTCCCACTTCAACGTAGCTCGGAAGTGCAGATCCGGCGAAGGTTACGCGAAACGAGTCTGATGGATAGTATTTCCCATCTTCGATGGACTTTGAATGCAATTGCTTGCACTCCAAAATCTTAACTGATTGAATGTTAGGGTCCTTAAAGCGACCAACCCCATCATTCATCAGATCATCGACAGTTAGAGCCGCATCACTTACCACACCGTCGATCTCCACATCACGAGAAGGAATGTAGACGCGATACTCCAGGGTAAAGACTGAACCTTTTTAATCTCGGTTACGGCCGAGTAACGTTTTGTCAGCTCCCGTGCAACAGTTATGCTGTTTAACGGTTTATTTTTGGGCCGAAAGTATACCACCCAAGGACCAGCGGATCCATCCTGCTAAACCTTGACTCAGGGAGGGCTGTGAGACATTGGGGGAAAGTGGGGGAAGTGGATCGCCCATTACATCATCTGTCTCTGAATCAGATACACGCTCCTCTTTCCCATAATATTCATCTTCGGAGGGTGATCCTTCTGTTTGTTCCATTTTGTTGCGGGAGCAACACGCTCGACCGCACTATTTAACTTAAGTCAAAATAAAAAATCAAAAACAATAATAAAAAAATCAATAAGAAATATAAAAAACTTTACCAGTTGGTTCCTGACGAGCTGGTAGGTGAATTGATCCTTCGTTTCTTCTGTCCGTCACCCGCGTGACCTTCACACAGTAGAGAGCTGGTATAGCTCGTCTAAAAAAGCCGTCTTTCAGGCAAGAAAACTGTTTAGTACCGCACTAAACTGCACTACTTAACGCAATTTAACGTTCATAATGTTTATACTCCAGCCCTTGCTGGGATAACCACCTTCACCGATATCGCCTAACTCAAGGTAATGTTACACAAACAACGCGCGTGTGTAAACTGAAAGGGCGCTCGATTACGAATGATATATTGTTCATGTTTTGGTTTGAATTTTGTCCAACTTTGACATTCGAAAACACAATGGAGTTTTATAAAAAAAAGCTTATTACAAATATTACAAGAACATTACAAATTATAGGGTATTAATTAACGTTCACAGAAGACCAGAAGTTTAAATACGCCTTTATTGTAGAACAAGTATGATCCAGAAATGTGTTATTTTTGCGTAGGAAATTTCATATTGCGAATCTTTTCTTAAATCCACATTGCGACTTTTCAGCAATGCGCCACCGGGCCGTGCGTTGAGTTACGCGCCCATCTAGTTTGCATCAGTGCGAGTGAGAAAACGTTTTGACGTTTGTTTTTGTTTCGATCGCACTCGTGTGTATCCTAGAGCACTCTCGTTAGAGTGTGGCCAAGAGGCCATAACGTATCCAAACGAACATGAAATTTAAATTTAAATCTATTGTGTATACGTCAAATTCCATGCTCGTTTGGATACGTCATGGCCTCTTGGCCACACTCTAACTAGAGTGCTCTAGTGTATCCCATATAGCAAGAACTTGACAAAATGCTAGATTGTCTCGATGGGTCATAATGTGTAAAGAAATCTCGCGTGTTTTTTGAGAAGGGCCAAAAAGCATACTGTCAAAATTCACTTTAAGAGGAAATTCTGGACAAATCATTAATCGACGATTATAAATCACAGCAACGCACGAAGAAGAAAACATTTCTCTTTCGTAAAATGTTGACATCCATTCTCGGCGAGTTACGGTTTGTCCCTAGGTTTGTCCGGGGTTTTATCTCAAAGTGAATTTTGACAGCCTATTTATTGCCCCTTCTCAAAAAAACACGCGAGAAATGAACATTTTGCCCCCCTTTCTCTTCTACTTCTTGGACGCGTTTGACATTTCATTCTGCAGCGCATGTTAATCGCAAAAATTAAATGATTATTTGTTGAGGTTTGAATTCATTTTCGTCTACAGATGGCACTACATTGATGTCCTTTATGATTCGTATGGGATTTACATTTCAACAATCCCGGTCAAAAAAATGCGGACGAACATGATCAGGCGACTTAAAAAGTTTGACGTTTAACTCAACTCGCCTCTGCTAATTGCCCCTAGGAACAAATGCAATTTGCGAATGCGATTTAAAGGCAATTTCAATACTTAGACAAATTTTCTGGCGGCTGAAATGGATTTGGTTGTTTTTTGCGTTTTTCAAACATGGCGGTTCATGTTTGGCTTAAGTTTAAAATTGTTTTTTTAAACAATTAGCGTGTTCCCGCTTGTATTTTGTTTGTTTAGTGCACTTAATTTAGCCAACGAATGTGGAAAATTGTGGAATCGTGTGTATGTATAGTGGAACAAGATCTCTGAGTCTAAATGAAAGTCAGTTTTGGTGCGCAATACGAATTTCACCATCGATTCTTCCTATAGTCTGGTGGTGATTACCTAGTGTACCGATAAATTTCTGTGAGTAGATAATGAATCCGAAAATAATTATTTTTAATTTTCATATCAGGAAATTAAGGGCGATTAAATGGCGCGTTCCCTGGGCGATTAAGGGCCGATTTAAGGGCGGGTAAAGCGGCAAAAAAATGACGGCGGCAAATCGCCCAAATGTTGCATATAAAATAGGGCAATTAGCGCATCCGAGTTGGCAAATAGCCCCCCGCTAGCCAGCAACTTGCCCTTTTTGACTGGGAATTAGCGCATCCGAGTTGGCAAATAGCCCCCCGTTCGCCAGCAACTTGCCCTTTTTGACTGGGTAGATAAATGTTCTGGCGGCTGAAAAGGACTTGGTTGTTTTTGCGTTTTTCAAACATGGCGGTTCATGTTTGGCTTAAGCTTAAAATAGTTTTTTGAAACAATTGGCGTGTTCTCGCTTGAATTTTGTTTGTTTAGTGCACTTCATTTAGCCAACGAATGTGGGAAATTGTGGAATCGTGTGTAAATATAATGGAACAAGATATCTGACCTAAACTCTTAATAAAAGTCAGATTGTTGTAAGTTTTGGTGTGCAATGCCAATTTCACCATTGATTCTTCCTATAGTTTGGTGGTGATTACCTAGTGTAGTGATAAGTTTATGTGAGTAGATAATGAATCCGAAAATAAGTATTATTTGTAATTTTCATATTAGGCAATTAAGGGCGATTTAAGGGCGGGTAGAGCGGCTAAAAAATAATAGCGGCAAATCGCCTAAATGTTGCATTTGAAATAGCCCTCTAATTGCCAGCAATTTGCTGGCAAATTGAAGGGCAATTAGCGCATCCGAGTTGGCAAATAGCCCCCCGTTAGCCAGCAATTGCCCCTTTTGACTGGGATATTGTTAATATACAATATTTGCTAACATGATAAAGGCAAATATCTCAAAGTTTCTCGTCTAGACATCGAAAAAGCTTTCGACAGTGTTCGACAGAAAGGATTTAAAATTAGGGAAGGGATATAAATTTTCCAATTTACATAATAAAGATATTTAAAAATTATATTGCGCATCGTGCCTTACAAGTATCTTATCAGAATAGTAAATTTAATAAGCTCCTCGTTAAAGCAGGCGTTCCTCAGAGGTCAAGCATTGCACCAATCCTATTTTTACCGCTACCACCCAAATCTATCCGCAGGCTGTAAATGGTCACTTTTCTGTGATGATACTAGCATCTCTGCCACAGGTAGGAGTCTTCAAATTATCTGCAGTTGACTGCAACGAAGCTTGAATATTTTCAATGATTAACTGAAAAAAAATGAAAAATTTCCGCTAAGGCTGCAAAAACACAATTGATTTTTTTGAAGAGTCCGCCCTGGTTTAGTGGTTATAGGATTTGTTAAGCTTCTTGTGCACATGACAAGTAGGCTTAAAACTTCTTACTGCAAAAATCACTTAACTGGGAAAGCATACATCTTAATAATAATTAACCGAATCATGTCAACAATAGGTATGAAGTCACCACTTGTGGCTGAACACCAAGAAGTCAGTCGCTTAGCACAAATCGAATTGTGCTCACAAACAAACAGCGTGGTAGCTTGTGCCACGGTGTGCCATGGTGTTCAGTAAAACAAAAGCAATGGTTGCTATTATTATTCAACTACACTTTGTTGACAGTTTTTGAGTTGTCAAAAGTTTGCCTCTTTGTGGTAACGAGTGAAATGATGATACAGTGTGTATGGCATATTGTTCTAAGCGACTCACCCCTTACTGAACACCCAATATATTGAATTAGAAATGTAATGCAAACTAAACAATATAATCAAATACAAAATAAAATATAAAAAACATGTCCATGCTTTATGACTAGAGAATGCAACACCAGTGCAATCCACTACCTTGGGGTATTATAGTAAAAAATTACATTAGTTTGCTAGAAAACATGATATTGCATTCATTAGTGCATTGAATTCGATAAATAGAAGTTTTTAAAAAACCAATTTAATGGCTGATGGAAACCTTACTATACTACCAGGAATTTCATATAAATAAATTATACACAGCAATCGTTCCGCTTGTATATTCTTATTCATCATTGCTTAACCTAGAGTATATATGTAATTCGAAACACCGACTCCTTGCATGGATCCACCAATGGTCAGAACCCGACGAAATGTGTTCAGCAATGCGCACAAGCATTGTGTTATTGGTATGTACAATCGATACGCGGATGCTTTCAATTTTGACGCTCACTCGATGACTCTCCACTTACATGAAAAATAATTGAGAACGGTGCTGTCAATGTCGAGTAAGCCAGAGAAACATTCCGAAATAGTGAATCTGATAGGACACAAGATCGCACACTTGAAGAAAGGGAAAAGGATCTGTTCCTAAACCTGCGAAAAAAGTATCGAAATTAAATGAATGAGCACTAAGCACCTGAGATAAAAAAAAACGAAAATCGACCTCCGAACAACAAACTCGAGCTCGTTTACTACTGAATTATTCAATTAAATTACTTTAAAACTCATTGAAACTCTTGTTTATATGTACAAACTCTAACTACCGGGAAGTGATACACCACAACGGCAGCAATTAAACAAAACTAAAATTAGTTCATACAATATGGATGCATTAAATCAATATGTTCTGTAATTTACGATTGACCTTACTATTCACTTACCTCTTCCGAAACTCCAAAGTTCTTTGACCGGTTGTACGTTTTCTTATCCATTTTTTCTAAAATAAAAAAAAAGAAACAAAATATTTTATCAGTATTCGGCGATGGGTTCGTTTGGAAGAATGCATTTAACTGGTGTCCGAGAAGGCGAATGAAGGTTTAATGAACAAAATAAATATTTTTGGGAATGAGTGTGGCGTTAATTTTTTTTCGAGGGTTGTCCTACTGGAGCTGTAGAGCTAGTGTCTCGGCAGGGCTCCCCATCAAAGTCACTCACTATTACAGACTACACTGCAGATTCTGAATGTGATATTCATTGTACGATTCAAATAACTGCGGGTGTAGAGACTTTATTATCGCGTGGAAAAGAGCATTTATATGTGCGCGCTAGAGATCGCGTTCATCAGATTATAAGTGTGACAGCGTTCACTAAATTATCGGGGCAGTTTTGTGTTTGCGTCGATGATCGCGATTGCTTGTTTGTTTTTGTGTATCATCGCGAAAGAAACGGGCGTTTGTGTGTTAAAGCAAATACAAATATGTTTAATTTGTATTTGGTTAAAGTATTCGATCGCGCGACAGTTTGTGTGTCTCGCGTGCTAGCATGTATAAATTCGCGTATATTCTTGGATGATCACACAGACCGTGAATCTGTTACTTAATTTTCAGTGTACGGTTCAGATGTTAGAAGAAGAAACTGAGGTCTTGCACATCACTAGAGTTCGCGGTCATGTCGCCATGGAACGTGTTTTTAAGTGAATATGAGCGTCATTTTCATGATTGGTCCAAATGAAGGCTTGGGTATAGACGGCCAGGATCGGGGGTAGAGACTTCCGAACGTGACTGATTCAGTGGTGGGTTAATGCTTGAGACAAGGTTTGTAATTTTATAGATGCAAAAACGTTCACTTAATTACCGAGGTGAGATCGCAGGTGCATGAGCGGATGATTTCAATTGCATGTTCGAGTTTGTGACACGGCTTGTGTTATCGCGGAGGCCAAGGGCGTTTGTACGTTCGTAATAAGAGATTGTGAGTGTATATGAGAGAATATTGACTGTGTTAGTGAGTGTTGGTATGAATCTCATTAAGGATATAGTAATAATAGAAAAAATAACAAGCCGAATAAATAAAAAAATGATTAAGCAGGAGCGTATAAATTGACCGATATTATTTTTGGTAGGGTGATGAGCCTATTTGCGCCATGTTTCTATTATCACCCTACCCATTTGAAGCCGTTGGTTAGAGCAGTGTCTGCCATCTTTGTTCAACGCATTGAGTCAAATGGTAACGCAACAATAGGGGCACTCGATTCGAGTTTTCATTGTGCTCAAACACGAGAATTTTACTGTTTTCAACGCATTTGTGTTATTATATTGGTTCTTAACACCGAAGCAAAGCGGTTGATGTCAATTTTTACGCATTCTATTGATTGTAAGGCAAGAAATTATCGAATTAGTGAGGCACCTTGCTTAGTATGGTGAAAATAGGCTCATCACCCTATATAGGAGTAGTGGAAAAACAAGAATAGACTAACACTACCACAAAAGCAGACCAGTGAAGTAGAAGAAAATAACACATGTAACATGCAATCAAACTACTTGACTCCTCTAAATGTTAGCAAATGATATTTATTTACCATTAACGATAATTGCATTCTGTTAGATAAATCGACAAACAATGACATTGCAAGCCGTGTTCCCCAACACTGCCATTAAACTGTGGAACAATGTTTGCAAACACGGCCCACAGCGAAAGTCAACACACGCCGACCCGCCAGTCGGCCACGCCAGCGTGCACAGGCTGATACACAGTGGGACGAGCCCGAACATAAATGTATATATGAAGATTATGCAATAGTCTCGCTAGTATTTTTATCGCATCAGCTATCAGAAATGTTTTGCGAGATTTTAGGCGATTTGAACGTAAAATGAATTTTTGACAGCTTTTTGAAGGGCAAAACTCAAATGTTTTGCGCAAATGAAAGCCAAGAGACGTAGTCAGTTGCGCCGGTTTGTCGACGAGTTAACAAGAGAAACATCGATGAGCACTCTTTGGGGCACGCCCCGACGTATGCGAATCCGAAACAGTACTAACAAGAGCGCGGAATATTCAAACCATTGGATATTCGATTTCGTCAGGAAGGTTTGTGCGAATTCCACCACGGCACCGAATATCTAACGCGCCGCGTCCCCTGAGGAAAACGCGAACGAAACGCCTCTTTCTATGGTGAAGTTCTCACTTGCTCTCTTATCATGTAACAATAAAGCCCCAGCGCCAAACAGAATCAAATTTAACTTGTTGAAGAATCTGCCAGACTCCGCCAAAAGACGCTTGTTGAATTTCCCACATGATGAGAGACAAGTCAGTGTTATCGTCATCTAAAAACCAGGAAAACCACCCTCCGACGACAACTCGTACAGACCGATTGCAATGCTGTCCTGTATTCGGAAGTTAATCGAGAAAATGTTCTTGTTCGCTTCGACAGTTGGATCGAAGCAAATGGATTACTGTCAGATACACAATTTGGCTTCTGGGACGAACGATTGCCTTGCGTTGCTCATGTCTAAGCCCTTTTCCTCTGTAATTTTTACATGAATACTTTTGACGAATGACTTGTCAATTTCTGCACGCTAAGGCAGTTTGCAGATGACGGTGTAGTTTCCATTGCAGGTTCCCAAAGCTGTCGATTTGCAAGGACCATTGCAAGATACCTCGGACAATTTGTCTGTCTGAGGCCTCCAACTGGGCATCGAATTTTCCAAAGAGAAAACTGAGCTAGTCGTATTTTCAAGGAAGCGTGAACCAGCACAATAGAAACTTCAATTAATGGATCAAACTATTGCTCAGCTTTTAACTTTCAAATATCTTGGAATCTGGTTCGACTCTAGAGGTACCTGAGGATGTCACATTAGCTAACTCAAACAGAAGTATTAAAGGATCATCTTTATCCGTACAAACAACGATATTTTCGGTGATGGAATATGGGAGTTTCTGTTTCCGCTCCGCTGCGAACATACATTTTATCAAACTAGAGCGAATCCAATATTGTTGTTTGCGTATTGCTTTGGGCTGCATGCACTCGACACATACGATGAGTCTGGAAGTGCTGGCGGGCGTCCTTCAGCTGAAAAATCGATTTTGGGACCTCTCATATCGATTGCTCATCCGATGCGATATCTTGTCGTGCTCAATTCTCAAACCCGATTTACGTCCATGTACTTTGATTACATTGCACAAAACACCAATCCTTCATATTACCCCAACCGTGTCAATCTGCCTCATGCTTATGATTCAACTGTATTCTTCGAAACATTCACGAAAGACGAGATTCGTGGAAGACTAGATCACATACGTCCACAGGTGATCCCAAGTATCTTTCATAGTAAATTTCGAGAAGTCCACTGCAACAAGATGTTTTACATCGACGGGTTAAGTCTCGACGGCTCCACTGGCTTTGGTATATTCAATCAAAACCTCATCGCCTCATTCAAACTCAATAAATCTGCTTCAGTTTACGTCGCAGAACTAGCTGCTATTCAGTATACCCTTGGAGTCATTGACACATTACCCGCAGACCATTACTTCATCGTTTCGGATAGCCTCAGTTCCATTGAAGCCATTCGCTCGATGAACCATGGAAAGCACTCCTCGTATTTTTTGGGGAAAATACGGGAGCTACTGAGTGCTTTATCTGACAAATATTTCCAGATTACCTTGGTATGGGTCCCTTCTCATTGTTTCAATCCGTTGAGGAAAGACCTATTAGCTTCAACGAATTTTTCAGTATTACACATCAGAGAACCCTCGAAAATTGGAAAACTTCGTGGAGCAATGGTGAACTGGGAAGGTGGCTACATTCGATAGTCCCTAAGGTGTCGATGAAACCTTTGTTCAAGGGGATGGATGTGGTTCGTGACTTCATTCGTGTGAAGTCCCGACACGTGGCAAACCATTATACACTGAATGCACATTGGGCTCGTGAATAGTGGTATCAGCGCTTGTGGCGACGACAATCACGACATCGAGCACATTGTCTGAGCGTGCACCGAGTACAGTTCCGCCAGGTCCCGGCCAATGGATACCCTGCGGGCCCGAGGAAGTCCAACCAACGTCCCGGTTCGAGATGTGCTGACAAGCCGCGATCTCCTCTATATGTCATTTCGTAAAAACCATCACTATTCAAATTTAACTGCCCCTCTTTATATTCCTTATCATTCTTAGAAGCGCACTCTTCCACCTGTACCATACACCCACGATGGTTTGATGCGACTCCAAGGCGACACAAAACATCTCTGTCGAATGAGCCAACAAACACGGGACGGGACCTACAGCACGAACATCACAAGCGCATCTCGAAATGTAGCCATTCCACATCTGAGCCGTACTACGAAATCGTCTGGAGAAACCCCTGCCATCTTGAGGAAGATCATCCGGCGTCCCAGTACATGATTCTTCCTGATGAAGGCCACCCGAGTCTGTAATCCATGCGTTGATCTCCCGATGCCTGAAACTGAAAGTTAATAATTTTCTCTCCCGGCCATCCTTGTCCACCCTCCCTCCCCTGACTCTTATACCCAGAAGAAATCATTTGACAAAACTATAAAAAGCTTTTGCTACATGAAGCCTTTTGCCTCCAAACGAAAAGCGCCTTAATGTCTGCTATATTTTTTTATTCTTATTCTATTTTTAGACCTGCACACTAAATTCCTTGATACTATACAATAGGTAACACAAGCTATATTGGGCGCGACAGAACATAACAAAATGTGTTATAATTCTGATAGAAGCCTATCACAGGTTGTCATAATTTTTTATACCTAGGCTGGGTTTTCAAAAGGTCCTAAGCGACAAAAGTAAACAAACTGAGTTATTCACACCATACCACTCCTATCTCACCTTACTATCGTAACACACGAACGGGGTTCTCAAAATAAAACTTTTGGCCAAATTTTAAAATAAATTATAAAACGGCGTACACGTTTTATCCACCACATATTTCTAAATAACGTATACGTCCTTTTAATTTCCCACGGTCGTATGTACATTTATTTTAGAATCGCAAGAATGACGCGCGTAACAAAAGTCGTAAAAGAAATTTAATAAATTATTATTGCAACGTCACATACGCTTATAGTAAAAGGACCGAAATCTGGCATTTTCAAAATTATTTTTTAGCTTCATATATGCTCTTTAAAAATGAATTGCAATTGATATTGCATTGTCAGTCCACCAGCATAAAAAAATCAATTGCAATGAACTTTCCCAGGCCAGTGCTTCTAATACGGACAGAACGACTACAGATTTCTCATTCAATGATGACATTACTACTCAAATTCAAATCAGTCAGATACTTTTGGTTAGAGAGGAAGCAAATGCTCACAACTATGTTTGGAAACGAATGTGTCGGCTTTGGACTCGAACCACCGCCACCGAAAAAAGCTTTTCATCGCATGAACTATGTCGACGCGACTGACTGGCTTAAGGCTAGTTTACAGTTCGGAAAACGTGTCACGGGATTTGGGTCCCTGTGTATTTTAAATGGAGCTCGGGATTTCAAATCCCGTGACGGGAAATGAGTCTACACAAAAATGACAGTTTTCCTGAAGTGTAAACTCAACCACGGGAAACATCACGGGATTTTAAAACTCTCCACACAAAAATCCGGCCGGGAACAATTCAACACAAATTGTTTCCGACGGGGAAAATAGTATTTTTGGAAGGTTTGCAATTTGCTGCAAGTTGGATACTGTTTGAATTTTTAAGAAGCAGCAGCGTTTTTGGTTTGACAGTTTGGAGAGATCTCGGCGGGAAATTTTCCCTGATCAAATCCCGACCCAAATCCCGTGCGAAATCCCGTGATCCATTTCCCGAACTGTAAACTAGCCTTTAAGGAGAACAACGTCAACAAAAATGATGGAACTTTTTACAAGTTTTGTACTTAGCATCTTATAGCCTAGCATCTAATAGGCATAAACAAACAAGCGAGCTCCGCGGCTTTAGCTTAAAATTTAATAGAAGGCACCACCAACGTTATTTTATTTTAAAACAGATTAAATTGTCTTTTTGAATAGTCGTATGTACTCTGTTGAACAGAAATCAGTCCAAAGTGCTACGACGTATGTACAATGTATACAGGAAAAACGACATATCGTATAGCTATCAAAATGTCGCATTGACATCCAAAGGTCGTATTGTCGAGTTTATCTTAAAACTCATAATAAACGTTGAAATTTCTTTCCAACAAAATGACACCACCAAAGAACATGGAAAAACAAAACTATATCCGTTTTAATAATATCTGAACCATTTAAGTTATTAAATAGGGTTTAAAAGTATGCTCGGAGAACTTCAACCTCAGTTTTCTCTGTTCAAGCAAAATGTCAATACGGCCTTTTGAAAAATCACTAGAAGAATTTCTGTTATATTTTCTGCTATTTTACCAACTAACGAGACCAGAGCTATAACACACTTGTTGTCATAACAAAGTAACACAGTCTGTAATAATTTTGTAAAAATTTCTTTCTGATCGGGGAGGGTACCCGGGTACCCACAAAACTGAAATGCCAATAACTAAGGCAATTCCCAACCGATTTCGACACTTTTGGGTGTTTTGGATCCAGAAACTCATCCACTTTTAGACCTGAATGGGGCGAATTTATTCGGAACATTCGGCAGATTAAGACGAACGCGATTCGCAGAAGTTGACTCTTTTAAGCATGAATCTATGCAGGTCAGGAGAAATGTAGCTTTGACTGGATGTAAGGAGTACATCGTTCACTATGATCTCAAACACTTTGGAACAAGTGCACAAGGAGTAACTGAATATTTTAGTTTGTGCTGATGCTACCTGCTGCTCTGTAACCGTGAATCTTCTCAGAGGTTAGATATTTATTGCGCTTTTAAAATGACTGGTAAATAGATCACCCTTCTTCGAAGCCAGACTAGCAATCTGATTTTTCAAAATCATATCAATTGGTGGTTTGAATGGAATGGAATGGTTTTTACAGAATCTTCAACGTGTGCGGCTATACATACGGCCTTAGATCTGAGTCGTTTGAGATGTCGTAGATGTGCATTACCTCAAGGTGGCTTGTAAGCCGGTCTACATAGAGTAATACACCCAAGTAACAATTGAGGTTTTATGGGTTTTATAGCTACTCATAAAACTTAGGTTGCACTTGGGCAGTCAGCTAACCCGATCGATAACAAGATTATAATCGAATGCAGTAATAAGCTGTGCTATAAATCTGGTCTCTTTAGTAGTTAAAATAACAAAAATTTATAACAAGTTACAGCTCGAGATATAGTCTTGAAATATTTTTGTTATGTGTTTCTGATCGGGAAGTAGCCATTCATCACTGTAGTGAAGTATTCCACGGCACAGTCAATATTTGCCGAATGCTCAAGCGTATACCAATCGGTATGGAGAAATGCTGATGCAACTTCCAAGGAATCAGCTCGATGAAAGTCACGACCAATAACATTCGGAACATCTTCCAAAAATATCAGGTTTCCGTAGATAGATTATAACTTCAACGGGAGGGTGATTTGCTTCGATTGCAGAAATAGGTTCTGAAGGCTCGTGAATCTAACAACCAGCTAGTGCTGCCAAATTCAATAATGCAGAATACGACCGTAACGATTATACTAAGCGGTAGAAATGTAAGAGCGAAGCGCGTTGACTACATGTACAACATTGTCACGTGTGTTCCAAATAAGACCACACTGGTTATAGTCACTAAACAATAATGTACAGTCCTCAATTACAAGGCAAGGAAGAACAGCATCAATCGATCGGATATGGTTGTTTGCACTGACTAGATCATTCATGTGATCTGGAGGTAAACGTATTACACCGGTTCTGATAAAACGGTCAGGTAGCTTCAATTTAACGAACAACTGTTCAATATGGATAATACAGAGAGAAGTACGCGCCCACCGCGTGATTCTCGGTTGTTATCATAACTACGATCGTTTCAATAAACAGCATATGTATAGTCGAATAGATGTCGAGGATTAATAATATCATACACATGTCTCGGTGAGCACAATTATGTCGCAATAAGTGGCAGTGATAGCCGAAAAACTTCGATTTTTGTGCGGAGTCCTCGGACATTTTGATAATAAATAGCCAGTGTATCTTTTGCAGGGTTGTTAATACGATACATTTTTCACGATAATTTATCGGCGTTACTCGTTAACAATAATGTATCGTCATCGGAAACTCCGTTAACGATAAAGTATCGTCGCCTTCATCGTCATCGTCGATAATTGTATCGTCGGATTCATCGTCACCGTCGGTTCATCGGTTATCGCGAGACGCAAAACTACTTTCCCATTTATTGGAGTTGGAGTTGATGTGGCTAACTTCCAATTGTTGAGAAATAAATAGTTATTGAAGGACATGTTGTTGGTAATTGAAAATCAATAGTTTTGGACATTTTCTATGCACCGTGGGGTCCGACGAAGCGTCAAAATGGATATTTTTCAACTTTCCGGAAAAGTTTATTATATCGAAGGAAAAGTTTTTGGTAGTTGAAAATCAATAATTTTGGACATTTTCAATGCGTAGAAAGGTTCAACGATGTGTCAAAATGGATTTTTTTCAACTTTTCGAGTGAGTTGCACAGTGTTTCCAAGCGACAAAGAGGTGATCAAAATTGTTTTGACCATGAAGAAAACAAATTTTGAGCTATTGTGTAATTAGTAATTTTTAGCACGTAAAAACATATATTGAAAAAACTACTAAACCACTATTATTAGAGCATTCACAAGTTACATTACACATTTAAGTAGTGTGGTGATCAACAGATTTTACTATAATTTTAATTTAAACTAGAAGATTTTGGATTTTAAAAAGGACAATATACATATTTCCAATGTTTGATTTCCTTTTCTAGTTGGGAAGCTTTTAGCCCCCTCCTCCGTTTCTTCTCTCCGCTATGTAACAAGATGCTTCATGCTTCCTTCTTTTACCCTTAAATATGTAGTGTAATTTATAAACGGCGTCATAATAGAGTTTTAGTCGTTTTTTGAATACAGTGAAGACCCATTTTTATCAGCTCCTTGGTGAATTTTAGGCTGATGAAACGATAACAATGACAAAATCGGCACATATTTTTTCTGGTTCTGAAGAGACGAAGTCGAAACGCAAACATATTTTTTTTCTTTTTAATAAACCGCAGCGGTTAAAATATTCTTCTTTAGTCCCTCGACAAAGCCTCATAACCCGTTCTGAACATTTAGTAAAAATTTCCCTTAAGGAGGTCTTACAGTGCAGTATTTTTATTTTAGTATATTTTACATCTCTAAGATAAGAAAAATTTTCTAAAAAAGGAGTTCACTCGAATTTGACTTGAACGTAGGCTAGCCCACCGAACGGTTTTGATAGTGTTTGTTTTACAGTCTCGTATTGGGATAGCTTCGTCTGCGGAAATTTGCGGCTTCCATACCAAAATATTGCTTTTTGGACACTAAAACGTTCGATAACTTCTAAGTTGGAAGAGATACAAATAAACTTACATTACAAAAATTCTGTATTTTTTTTCTTATGCAGAGCAAAATCTTGGAACATTTTGAAATTCTACAACATTACCAGGAAAGGTATTTTGAAAAAAAAGCAATTTTCAGGGGTATATCAAAGAAATTTCCACAAATGTATATTAAAATCGACAGATAGACACATAGTCTCTTCAGCGAAGTTAATACCAAGGATATTCTCAACAACTTTGCCAAAAAAGGTTTTTTTTATTTTCATAAATGACCAAACAAAAACTTGCTTAAAGGGATTAATCACCCAACTAATACTTTTTAAATGCAAAAAATATAACTAAACTTTGCTGAAGACACCATAGCTAAAAAATGTTTTTTTCGTGGTTCAAAAAATTTCATCTTTTTGCCACTGTGGAAACACTGTGCACTGGTGAATCCTCCTGTGAATTGAAAATGTCCAAAACTATCGATTTTCAACTGCCAACAACCTGCCCTTCAGTATAAAAAGTTCACGAAAAGTTGAAAAAAAAATCTATTTTGACGCACCGACAGTACATTGAAAATGCCCAAAACTATTAATTTTCACTTACCAATAGCTTCTTCAATATAATAAACTTTCCCCAAAAGTTAAACAAAATACATTCTGACACATCGTCGAGCCCCCTGTGTATTGAAAATGTCCAAAACTATTGATTGTCAACTGCCAATAACTTTCCCTTCAATATAAAACACTCCCGAAAAGTTGACAAAAAAGTCCATTTTGACACATCGTCGGACCCCCCCCCCCCCCCCATGCATAGAAAACGTCCAAAACTATTGATTTTTAACTGCCAACAACATGTCCTTCAATAGTTATTTATTTCTAAATAATTGAAAGTTAACCGAATTAACTTCAACTCCAATAAACGGGAAAGTAACGCAAAATGTATCGCGATAACCGCCGATGAATTATCGACGATGACGATGAATCCGACGATACATTATCGTTAACGGAGTTTCCGATGACGTTGACGGGTGGTTAACGTTATCGACGATGACGATTAATTATCGATTAACAACCCTGATCTTTTGAGTCTGCATAGTAAGTTAATTCCTCAGATTCCGTCAAACCGATCCAAGGATGATCGTCTGATGATCCGTGCACTTAACGCCAACGTGGTTAGAGATTCGTGTCTATCGGAGATTCTGCAGCTAGGTGAGTTCTCGTTTCTGAATGTACCAGAGTGTAATGACCAGATAAATGGTATATACCAAAGAGAGAGAGAGAGGAACTCACTCTCATTGGAGATCTGACAATGACCAAAACATACAGCGGACGATGAGCAGGTCTCATTCGTATTCCATACCTTAAACCTTTAACGCGTGTTATAGATAGTCCGAACATCATAAAGTATATTTAAAAACTGGCGACGGGGCTAAAAAAGTGTCGGTGGATTATTAAATAACTTAAAATAATTAGTGCTTGTTAATTAGAACTAGTGCGTACAAATTAATCAAAGCAAAATTATATAAACATCGGGTAAGTTATCCGACGCTAAGCGCGCCATTGTGTAAGTTTTGGTGAAAAGCCCTTGGTGAAATAAAAGTAAGCTATAAAAAATCGAAAGTGTGAAAAAAAAATATATATTTATATATATTATCTACGAAAGTCAAAAAAATAGTGAAATTTAAAAAGAGGTGGTTGGTAGAAAGTCGGAAGTGACGCCACCTCCGCCATTTTGGACGCCAAACCAAATTAGGCAAATAATATACCTAAATAGTGGTGGTACGATCACACAGAGCAGTGGAGCGCTAGTAGCGAGCTTTTCGAGCAGTGGTGCGAATCATTCGAGCTGTGTTGCGAGTCATTTGAGCTGTGCGCCCATTGGACCACTGGTTGAGTGTTCACCAAGAGAGTCCAACAAGCATTTGGTCGAGTAGGAGAGAGTTTAAACAGACATCAGCAAGTGGTAAGTGAATCCTCTCCTAAATTGTGAACATTATTTTATGAATCAGTTATTCTATTTTTCCCTCTATTAGAGGGCCAATTAAATCGAGACTCGGAAGAAGAGAACAGTGCGATTTTTGTGGAATAAAAGACCATGTTACTCGCACTTGTTATAAACGAAAAAATATTAAACGAAATTCAGTTAAATTTGTGGAGGAAGCTAACGACGTCAGTTTCGGCGATGACAAAGTAGCTGTTCAACACACTGGCCATGCAAAGAAAAGATTCATCTAGTGACAATGATTCAGATGATTTTGAATGCATGCAGGTAGCATCTATCAATAGTATTAGTGAATCTTGTTATCTCAAAGTACAAATAGAAGGAAAATATTTAAAAATGGAGATAGACTTCCGTGACAGTAATGGGAAAGAATATGTTTTACAATTTACTTAATTTATCTTTAGCAGATTGCAAAAAAAATTGGTGGTTGTAAATGGATCTCAGTTGAATGTGTTAGGAAAGGCAAGGGTGCATGTTATATTCAAAGGAATAAAAAATTATTAAGTATGGTGGTACTTGTCCATGATTCTAATTTTGTCCCATAAAAGGGTCGAAAATGGATCGATATTTTTTACCCCGATTGGAGGCAATATTTTACTGGATTGACTGCTATAAATAATATAAATACAATTAGTGTTACTGACAAGCTATTAAGTGACATTAAACAAAAATACACAAACGTTTTCCAAAAAGAATTATCCTTGCCAATAGTTGGTTTCGAGGCTGATCTTGTGTTTAAGAACGAAACTCCAGTCTTTAAAAAATCCTACGATGTTCCTTACAGATTGAGAGAAAAAGTTCCCCAATATTTGGACAAATTAGAAAATGCAAACATAATAACACCAGTTAAAACAAGCGAATGGGCTTCACCTGTGATAGCAGTCATAAAAAAATCAGATCAGATTAGTGATTGATTGCAAAGTGTCGATCAACAAAAGGCTCATTCCAAACACTTATCCTTTGCCGGTTGCTCAAGACATTTTTGCTGGGTTATCGGGATGCAAAGTTTTTTGCGCCCTTGATTTAGAAGGGGCATACACTCAATTATCCTTGTCAGAGAAGTCTCGAAAATATATGGTGATAAATACAATTAAGGGTCTCTATACGTACAATCGTTTACGTCAGGCGGCCTCTTCTAGCGCAGCAATTTTCCAACAGGTGATGGACCAGATTTTGATAGGGTTAGAGAACGTTTCATGCTATTTAGATGATGTGTTAATAGCAGGACGTGACATGAAAGAATGTGTAACAAAGCTCCATGAAGTCTTAGAGAGGTTAGAGAAAGCGAATATCAAAGTTAACTGGAGCAAATGCAAGTTTTTCGTTTCATCTCTACCATATCTTGGTTATATAATTTCTGATAAAGGAATACTCCCCTCTCCTGATAAGATAGCAACAATACGAAATGCGGTCATTCCGAAAAATGTTTCGGAATTGAAATCCTTTTTAGAACTTTTAGATTTTTATGGCAGGTTCATTTCTCATTTATCTAGCAAATAGTGTTGTCTATATAATTTGTTAAAAAAAAAGATGCGAAATTTATCTGGGATGATACCTGCAATAAGGCTTTTTAAAATAGTAAATCTCAGTAATAAATGCCAATATTTTAGAATTTTATATTCCGCGCAAACCAATTGTAGTTGTTACCGATGCCTGTAATAATGGGCTTGGGGGAGTTATAGCACATATTGTTGATGGCGTAGAAAAACCAATTTCATTTACTTCATTTTCGCTCAACACAGATCAGAAACAATACCCTATCTTACATTTAGAGGCCCTGGCTTTAGTCTGCACAGTTAAGAAATTCCACAAATATCTGTATGGACATCATTTTACTGTTTATACCGACCACAAACCTTTACTTGGAATATTTGGTAAACCAGGCAAACATTCGATTTTCGTCACAAGATTGCAACGATATATTTTAGAATTGTCTATTTACGATTTTGAAATTAAATACAGGCCGTCTGCCAATATGGGAAATGCAGACTTTTGCTCCCGTTTTCCTTTACAGCAAGCTGTGCCAAATCAACTAGACAAAGAATATGTAAAAAATATCAACTTTGGCGATGAATTTACTATTGATTTTACACGTGTTGCACTTGAAACAGAAAATGATGTTTTTTTTACAAAAGATTAAATTTTATTTAAATGAGATAAACAGTTTAAAAATGTGCATGCGAATCAGCATGATTTGGAATTTTTCAATGGCTGTTTACTGTTTCAAGAAACGGTAATCATTCCAGAATCA